>NC_079167.1:82208156-82400656 GCF_947568905.1 Ostrea edulis
TCTTCTTATGAATAAATTTTGCCTCAAAACAATATGAAAACTGGTCAGCTAACAAAGGAGCGCAATTCATGCCCATGGGAATTCCAACATACTGTTGAAGACCTGATCACTAAAGGCAATGAAGATATTGTCAATGAGGAACTCGAGCATCTTTTTAAAAATATCAACTTCAGAGTACTTGTGTGTAGAATGTGGTTTGAAATCCAGCAAAAACTGCTTATATTTTACCTTGTTTTCTATAAAATTAAATCAGAAATAGCATTTCTAAAATATATAGCTTATTACACATTAATGTATTGGAGTTTTTTATTCTTTATTAGCTGTCATACTGGTTAATATGTGGGAGTTTTTATTCCCCTTTTTAGCTGTCGCACTTTTTAAAGTCTTTGCTTCTTGACTGAGAGTTCGTATGTTTGTACCCTGCACGTGCCTTGACAACGTCAAATATAAAAATAGTCTGTTGGAATTTCCATGGGCACGAATTGTGCTCCTTTAATTGTTGATCTCAGGAGGTAAAACTTATTCAAAAGCCTTATATGAGAAGAAAAAATATCTTACTGTAGCCTTCAGCTCAATATTTTGATTCATTGAATCATTTTTAGCTCACCTGAACCGAAGGTTCAAGTGAGCTTTTCTGATCGCTTTTTGTCTGTCTGTCTGTCCGTCTGTCTGTTAAACTTTTCACATTTTCGACTTCTTCTCCAGAACCACTGGGCCAATTTCAACCAAACATGACCAAAAGCATCCTTGGGTGAAGGGCTTTCAAGTTTGTTCAAATGAAGGGCCATGTCCCTTTCAAAGGGGAGATAATCACAAAAAATGCAAAAATAGGGTGGGGTCATTTAAAAATCTTCTTATCAAGAACCACTGGGCCAGAAGAACTGAAATTTACCTGAAAGCTTCCTGACATATTGCAGATTCAAGTTTGTTCAAATCATGGCCCCCGGTGGTAGGATGGGGCCACAAGGGGGGATCAAAGTTTTACATACAAATATATAGGGAAAAACTTTAAAAATCTTCTTCTCAAGAACCACTAAGCCAGAAAAGCTGAGATTTACATGAAAGCTTCCTGACATAATGCAGATTCAAGTTTGTTCAAATCATGGGCTCCGGGGGTTGGATGGGGCCACAATAGGGGGTCAAAGTTTTACATACAAATATATAGGAAAAATCTTCTTCTCAAGAACTACTGAGCCAGAAAAGCTGATTTTTACATGAAAACTTTCTAACATAGTGCAGATTCAAGTTTGTTGAAATCATGACCCCCCCCCCCCCCCCGGGAGTAGGATGGGGCCACAAGGGGGGATCAAAGTTTTGCATACAAATATATAGTTAAAATATCTTTCTCAATAACCACTGAGTCAGAAAAGCTGATATTTACAAGAAAACTTTCTGACATAGTGCAGATTCAAGTTTGTTCAAATCATGGCCCCAGGGGGGTAGGATGGGGCCACAAGTGGGGGGGTGGTGAAAGTTTTACATACAAATATAGGAAAAAGCTTTAAAAATCTTTTTCTCAAGAACCATTGGGCCAAAGAAGTTGACATTTACATGAAAGCTTTCTGACATAGTGTAGATTCAAGTTTGCAAAGGGTAGTTTGGGCCATAATAGGGACTAAGGTTTTACATGCAAATATATATGGAAAGTCTTCAGATATGGGCCAAGGTGACTCAGGTGAGCGATGTGGCCCATGGGCCTCTTGTTATTACAGCACAGTTCAAAATTTGTGGCATCTCATATGAAGATGATGATTTCTTTACATGAATGAACAATTCTCAAAAAGACCGAAAAACAACATTAGAGCCTAAAATATGTAATAAACTACTCGCGTAATCAACCATGTTTTCATTATCTATATATATTAATAATTATGGACTCAAATTTTTGTCCTTTAGTACCGGCAAATCAGGAGAGTTGACTTTTACTTTTTTAAAATATGATAAAAATTGTACCTTTACTGTAGTTTTCTTATCTGAACATATTTTTAAAAATCGATTACGGTAAATGTAATTAATAAATCCGCAACAACAAAAACATCGGAATTTTAAACCGATACAACTTGAATTTTATAATCAGCATGTGTGTATGAGGGAGAGAGGAGCGGATCTCGAACGGAAGAAAATACAAACCAAACGTATATTCACATTATTTGTTAAAGGACACATCTCATGTTTTCAAAGTATACAATATTACATGCATTTTGTCTTCTTTATGCTTATAGTAATTAATTTTAATAGTTCGTTCGCCGAGATTTTGCGATATTTAACCACAATACAGACTTAAATCTAAGCCCCGATTTCAAAAAGTCAAGTTAATTAGGTAGGTAGTCACGTGGTACAGTGACGTCACATGCGCCCTTCGGATTGTGAAAGTACTGCGAGATATTATTAAAAACTCAACTTTTAGGGGCCTAATTAATTTACTATGGGCAACATTTAAATCGATGTTGATAAAGTGTCCGAGTTTTATATGTGTTCGCCACCAGTGCACACAAGGAATAAAAATTTATATCTTCATATGAGGCCTATAATTGCCCATCTTGCAAACTGTTACTGACGGTTTTTATTTGAAGAAAAAAAATCAGATACTTCTGAAGATCGAACGTGATCACCCTTTAAGGTGGAATATGACACACGTGGTGATTTTTTTCGGTACCACTTCCTCTTACATATATAAACATCTGTAATGACCCCAGATCACAATTATTTGTCTTTCATTTTTCACAATCTTTTAAATTGATGTTTTAAAAGAAAATTGAATTGCACCAATTTCCATGCATACTCTTCATTTTCTCTTTTGAAATACATGTATTCCTGTTCACAATGTCTGAATTAAAATAAAACAAAACAATATTTTGAGTGATCATACTTTTTAAAATTATTTCTGAAAAAGGTTGTCTTCTCTGGTTGGTTTTTCGTGTATTTGAGTGAGACTATATGCGCTCATGATGTCTGCGAGTCCTTGTTGTATAGATCTCTATCAGGTTCATTCGCTGTTTGTGTGTTCCAATTTATATCTGTGAGGTTGAAATCTCCCGTTACGATTTTGTTTGTGATATTGTTTTGGTATATAAGGTGTGGTGATGTCCTTAGTTCATCCTGGTATTTCTTCTCTCTGAGTGGCATATAAAATGAGCCAATCAGAAGGTGTCACATATAAAATGAGCCAATCAGAAGGTCCCACATATAAAATGTGCCAATCAGAATGTGCCACATATAAAATGTGCCAATCAGAAGGTCCCACCGCAGCTCTCATTCTGTTACAAATTCTGTCTTTTCAATGGATGGAAGATGAAGATAACAAACAGTGATCAATCTCATAACTCCAATAAGCAATACAAAATAGATAGTTGGGCAAACATGGACCCTTGGATATACCAGAGGTGGGATCAAGTACCTAGGAGGAGTAAGCATCCTCTGTCAACTTGTCACACCCGCCGTGAGCCCTATATCTTGAGTATTAGGTAAACGGAATTATCCGTAGTCAAAATTAGTGTGCCAAGAATGTAATGTATGTATTTATGGATGGATGGAATAGATTAATTTCTCTCTGAGAATAAAGACACCCCATCCTAGTGTACCTCTGTCGTTTCGGTGTACGTTATGTTCTGGTGGGAATGTTTTGCTAGATTTGATTGCGTCATTTATGGTTTCTCAATCTAATTAAAATCAGATCCTAGATACGCTCACAATCGCTATAATACGGTTTCAAAGCCGACGCGTTGATTGGCTGATATAAAGTTCATCTGAACATGACCCCTAATCGGGTTATGTCAGATCTACTTACGCAGAGTATACGGCGCGGATCTAAGAAGTCTGATTTTAATTAATCTACTTACGCAGAGTATACGGCACGGATCTAAGAAGTCTGATTTTAATTAGATTGTATGGTTTCTGTCTTGGTTTGACCCACTTGAGCCAGGACTCTGTTCCACACACTATAGTATGTCTGGCTTTAAATGGTGAATAGCTGTTTGAAATTCTTTTTCGTCTTTTATGCTTTTGCAGTTGATCAATGGTCATGATACGCATATTTCTTTTAGGTGGAGCGTCATAGGGATTGTTGTCTGCTCTAGATTATACAGTTGTGTTTGTTGACCTTTAATTTGTATTACTACTATTCCTTTTGTCTGATCTAACCGAAGACGTTTAATTTTGTCTGATCTAACCGAAGACGTAAACTTTTGTCTGATCTAACCTGAGACGTAAACTTTTGTCTGATCTAACCGAAGACGTTTAATTTTGTCTGATCTAACCTGAGATGTAAACTTTTGTCTGATCTAACCGAAGACGTTTAATTTTGTCTGATCTAACCTGAGATGTAAACTTTTGTCTGATCTAACCGAAGACGTTTAATTTTGTCTGATCTAACCTGAGATGTAAACTTTTGTCTGATCTAACCTGAGATGTAAACTTTTGTCTGATCTAACCTGAGATGTAAACTTTTGGTAGCAATGGTTGCTCCTTCACCAAATACTCGGGAGTCACGAGTCTTTCGAATATGACCTCAAAAACGGAGGTCCAGTGTCACGACAGACGTTGACACGATAAAGAAGCTGAGCGATAAGAATATAGCTCTATATGTATATGTGTACTTCCAAGTTTTCTCTATGCTTCTTACGCCTTTAAATGATTCATGGACATCTTAATTCAGCTCTGTAAAATCCAGGGGTCCCCCCCCCGGCCCCACAAGAGCTTCGCCCTGAACCTACTGCATGGGGGCCTCAAGGTGGCCCCCAGAGGCCTGTCTCATTAAGTTGCGCCCTCTAATCGCTATTCCTGGGTCCGCTCCTTATTAATATGTTAGATATGTCTCTATCTATTCATTGCATTTAACCTATCTTATATGTTCAATAATTTGAAGATATGTCTTTCTATTAAAGGATAGCTTAACAGAATTAATTTCAAATCTATTTCACTTATATGCAGACTATAGACATCGCATTTATGCATTCAGTATGTACATATATAACTCCCACTTTCAAAGAATCCAACAAACAAAAAATCCATGTAGTTATGAATAATACATGTACATTCTACTTTTATTCAACTAGGTCGTAAAAAAACCCCGCAAATGTGTGATTTTTACTTCCAAATTCACTATAATTCTTATATCCACCCTTGTGGACTGAAAACCCCTGGTTAGCGAAGATGCCCGTGAATCCACGGGTTAACATTCGAGGTTTTCCCCGAGATTGTTACGGCTCGACTTCGTTGTTACTCGTTTTACCAGCACCCGATTTTGGCCCACCTGCGCGTCCTCTCGGGATAAGACCCACAGAAAGTGAGTAAAATAGTCAGATTATTCGTCACATCACAAAGGCAGAGCTCAAAGGAAGCGTTGCCCACCGAGCAATGCACTATGATTCAGGTAAATATGAATACGAAATATTTACGAACGATTTTTGTTGCCTTGCCTGTCTTAAAAGTGTACGGTAAGCAAGCGGGGTTAAAATTAATAAGCATAGTAAGTTGCTTTGTCATTGGATTATAGACGGTTAGTAGAATAATATAGACGGAGAGATCACAGTTTATGGTGTAGCTCAAAGAAATGACCAATTTTATTTCTATTTACACTGATCCACATAGTTTCAATCATTTTCTTGAAAAAGTTTTATGTAATGTGTTGGCACACTTCACAGCTAGAGAGACACTTACAGATCCATGTAAAACTTATACGGTACCAGTTTTGATGCACCAGATGCGCATTTCGACAAATAATGTCTCTTCAGTGATGCTCAAGCCGAAATTTTAGAAATCCTAAATAACGATAAACTTGTAAGAGCTAAAAGGAAAAAACAGTGCCAAACACTGGAGCTAAATTCGTCGAAGGATCAGAGCTATGCATGGGGGAGATAATCCTTAATTTTGAAATGAATTTCTAAATCTTGGACTAACAGTCCACCAGCAGAGGCCTCGAACCAGGGGTCATTAAATCTATACATGTATGAAGAGACAAGACACTTAAGCTCAATTTTATGGAAAAATCACAGAATGAAAATTTTCTACAATTTGTCAAATTTTGATGCACTGTAGTTGAATGTGTGAACTTTGTGAAAATGAGAATTTAATTATATTGTGTAATTCTGAAATTAAATACAAAATTGATACTTTTTGACGACCCATACAAAAAAACTAGACAGTCTCCTCCTTTTGTTATTCTGAGATAGATCATGCATGCTAATGGTAAAGATTGCAGCATCAGGTGCCCCGTAATGATTCAGATGGATCATGCATGCTAATGGTAAAGATTGCAGCATCAGGTGCCCCGTAATGATTCAGATGGATCATGCATGCTAATGGTAAAGATTGCAGCATGGTGCCCCGTAATGATTCAGATGGATCATGCATGCTAATGGTAAAGATTGCAGCATCAGGTGCCCCGTAATGAGTTAGAAAAAGCATACGGTAGATAGACCTAGAATTTTAAAGAATTGGCTGTGAGAGAAGGGCCGGTAAAATTGAAACAAGATAAAACCCAGGTGCAAACTACAATTTTAAATTACCTTGGAGATCAGTATTTTGGATAAATAAGAGCTACAGGCAAAAAACATAAATGGAGCCCAATCTCTCATGCAAATGATGACTTGCATGGTAAAACTTATTTTGAGCATGTGATGAACATAAACGGTTATACTATATCTATGTAGTTACAACCAAACATATATATATACTCTTGAAAAATTCTCTGCATGTGGTAACTCAATAGTAGAGTATCTGTTGAACCGGGAGGTTGAGAGTTTGAGCCCCGCTCGTGCCATGACCACATCAAACCTACATGTAAGACATATACATGTAGGTAGTGATTGCTCCTTCGCCAAATGCTTGGCATTAATAGAAGTGAGAATCACAGGTCTTTCATAAAAATGGAGATCCCTTATGGCAGCCGGTGTTACACAATACACATTGAAGAACCCTCACTTCTAGGGCCCAGAGTATAGGTTTGATTTTATGGTACTTCACGTACAACTGGTGATGTCTCAATATGAGGTAAAACAAATAAGCAACCAACGACCCTTGTAAAACCAGTATAAATACGAAAAATGTGAATTCTGTTTTCAGAGTAATAATTATCTGATGATAAGCCAGAGATTTTCATTCCTTTTCTCTGTATTTACACTAGCTTTCTTAAAATATTCTTTTAGTTATAATAGTGTGAGTGTTTCCTCTGTCATGCCCTGATGAAGATCCAGTTTAACAAACGCGGAGGGGAGTCAAATATGAGTTATTAGGAAAACTATCAAAACAAGGAAAATATTTAGCTGAACTTGTACTGACTTCCTTTGGTAGTGTTATTACTGTTATATAAACTTTCTTGTATGGTAGAGCACTGGACTGTCATGCCAGAGGTTCAATTCTAAGCAGAGGCGTAGGTAACAGTATATGTAATGTTTGGCACTCATGTTGGGACTTGGTTAATCTCTGGCAGGTTAGAGTGATTTTCCCCCCCCCCTTGAATTTCTCCCCAGGTGCTGACACTCTGGGACGCTTTTGTCTCGGGGGGGGGGGGGGGGGGGGGGGGGGGGGCAATGTTGTTGTGTTAGATACATGGCCTAATTTCTACTAGCTCTGGCTAGTGGGTTAACCCTTGAGCTTGATTGGAAGAATACTGGACTGTGGTGCTAGAGGTCCCGGGTTCAATTCTCAGCAGAGGCATTTATAGTATCTGCTACAGGAAGATGAACTACAAAGTTTCAATATTACATGTGATACATTTTGAGTGGAGGGGTATAAATTACCTACAACGTACATGAGAAATAACTAAAGAGGACTACAGGATAGGATTAAGAGCTTTTTCAGACCAACAAAGTAAATAAGGTTGATGTTATGGCTTTTGGATCTCTTGTTTCATGTTTTTTGTGCTGACACTTATAATTCGCAAAATTAATTTGAATTAATTTTTTTTTCTCATTTGAACAGGATGGAAAAAAGTGAAAGAATTTCTATTCACCACAATCCTTGCAGGTGCAATAAAATTTTAATTGCATGAAATTGAGGCAGGACATTAAGATTTTCTGTATCAAAAAGGACTTCTATATAAAGACCCGGGAAACCAGAAGCGACTTGTCAGGACAAATACAGGTGAAAAATCTCCTCAGTAGTGTGGGAAGGCATTCAGTGAATCGGGACACTTGTAGTCGCACACGAGGCACATGTAGAAACTGTGATGTCTGTGATAAGGCAGATCGTTGGATGAATTATGGATACCTAGGAGGATATGCACAGGTGATAAACCAATGCTTTGTGTGTGGGAAGACATTTAGCATAAGAGAAGCATGATGGCCCACACAGGGGACGGATTTTATCTTAGTGGAAATGATTTTAGTGAAGCTGAGAAAGTGAAGGAACACATCAGGACACATACTAGTGATACACTTTATACATGTAATGTCTGTCTGAAGGTGTTCAATCAAACGAAACTCTTACAGAGTCACATGAGTAAACATTCTGGTGATAAATCTGATCAATGTGACAAATTTAGTGTGACAGAAAAACTAAAGTCTCACATGGTCACACACACTGGTGATAGACCTTATAAATGTGAAGTCTGTGGAAAGGCTTATACTCAGTCAGGAACTTTACAGGTGCACATGAGGACACATACAGGGGATAAACCTTTTCAATGTGATCTATGTGGAACAGAGTTTAAGGCTAGATGTTCTTTACAGAGACACAAAATGACACATACAGGTGAGAAGCCTTTTGAATGTGATGTTTGTGGGAATACCTATACTCAGTCAGGGACTTTACAGGTGCACATGAGGACACATACAGGTGATAGACCCTACAAATGTCATATCTGTGCAAAGACATTTTATGTTGCAAGAAACTTGAGGAGACATATGATAACACACACAGGTGATAGAGCTTACAAATGTGATGTCTGTGGAAAGACTTATAGTCTGTTAGGAGGATTACAGAGACACATGAAGACACATACAGGTGAGGCACTTTGTAAATGTGACATATGTGGGAAAGTTCTCAGTCAGTCAGCTGATTTAGACAGACACTTACGGACACACACAGGTGATAAGCCATTTAAATGTGATGTCTGTGGGAAGGCATTTTCTGAATCGGGGAACTTACGGCGGCATAAGAGGATACATGCAGGTGATAAACCCTATAACTGTGGTGTTTGTGAGAAAGATTTTAGTGAAAGAAAGAACTTACAGAGACACATCGTAACACAACACAGGTGATGAGCCTGATACGGATGATGTGTGTGGGAAAGCACTAAGTCATCAATTGAACTTTCAGTGGGTGTAGGTATCACCATGTACACATCCCAATACAAATAGATTTGACTTCATGTCCTTCCTTTCCATTTGATTCCTTATGCCACTGAGTAGATGTGATTTCCTGTTAGAGAATATACATTTAGGTGTTACTCACATGCAGAATGCAACAAATTTACTCTTTTCTTGCCAGTGAAATTTTCTGATCACAGTGTCTGTCTGTCTGTAAACTACAATTTCTTTTCCAGAACCACAAGCCATGCCCTGTTTGAAGTGGAGATGCTTAATTAGAAATATTGATTAGCATAATTAGTTGATTAATGATTAATTAGAAAAAAAATTGTGGCATCTATTACAAATCTTTTTCTCAAGAACCACTTCACCAATTTCAATCAAACATGACACAAATCATCCTTGGATGAGGGGACTCATAAAAGGTAATCAAGGTTTTACATGAGGATATATAGGATAAATTTTTTCAGGAACAATATAGGATCATGGATACTTATTTAATATACAAGCATTCCGAGGTAAAGCTGATTCAGGGATTTTTAGGGTCTGTAAGGGGCCAAAATAAGGCGCCATTCCCAATGCTAAAATCAGGTGCATGTATTTTACCCAATTTTGCTTTAAAATTCCCAAACAGTGAAAATTGATAGATCAGAGTAAGCTTAGCAAGGTTGTCTATATTGTTCATAAATTACCTTCACAGGACCACAGATTACAAATTTTGCTTCAAAATTGTTAAGTAAACCTAATTTGTTTGGCCTCTGATTATTTAAATGAGGTAAGCTTTGACTAAAATGTAAGTCAGAATGAGTCCAATTTACTCTTTAATGCACTGGTTTGGTTTTCTTCCAACTTGTTTTATCTATATAACATTTATCCCAATTTCAAGCAAATGTTGCTATTTTTCCCAAATGGAAAGGCCCAGCTCCTTGAAATCAAAACCTTTAAAAACCCTGTGATTGAAGTTTGTTTGAGTCATGACCCACAGCACAGGGGAAGGATGGAACCACAATATGGGATCAAATTTTTTTATTGGAATACATAGGGAAACATTTTAAAAAATATTCTTAGCAAGAATAACAGGGCCATGATTTGTCATGTTGATATGCAAGCATCCTCAGGTAGTGCAAATTCAAGTTTGTTCAATTCAGGGGGCCCTAGAGGTAAGGTGGGGCCATAACTGGAGATCAAAGTCTGATATGGGAATATATAAGAATTTGATAAAAACATTCTATTCAAGATTTTATATCCAAATGTTGTGTTGATTCAAGTTTTTATGCCCCTGCAATGGAAGTTCGAAGGGGTGTGCATATTGTTTTTCCAATTTAAAGTAGCATTACCCCTATAGATTTTGAGGTCACATGGTCAAAGGTCAGGGGTCAATCCACCTTGGATCATAGGAAGAAATTGTTCGCTCAATATATCTTGAATTGTTTTGGCACTACTATATTATCAATTAAAGGACATCACATCACATGAAGGTCGATCTATCTTAAACTATTTAAGACAGGGTTTTCATATTAAAAATGTATATGTTCCTTCTGGCAAGACATTACATTCCATTACATGATATTTTTTTTTACCTTGTAACTATGGAGCGCCAAATTAACATAAACTCAAATAATTGAAGATATCTTCAATTATTTGAAGATATCATCAATTCATTTGATGCGCGCAACAATTGAATTAAAGATCTCTTCAAATAATTAATGATATCTTCAATTCTGAATTATTGCGCTCATTAATTGAATTGATGAGAGCATTAATTCTTCAGCTGATTTGATGCGCGCTTTAATTGAATTAATGATCTCTTCAAATGAATTAATGATATAAACAATTGAATTGATGCGAGCTACAATTCAATTGAAGAGAGCAATAATTGATATAATGCGCGCATTAAATCAATTGATGAGAGCAATAATTGAATTGATGTGCTCATTAATTCATTTGATGAGAGCAATAATGTATTTAATGCGCGCATTAATTCAATTATTGCTCTCTTCAATTGAATTAATGATATCTTTAATTCATTTGAAGAGAGCAATAATTCTTTTAGAGAGAGCAACTATATAATTAAAGATATCTTCAATTCAACATATCCACAATTGAATTAATGATATCTTTAATTGAATTGTTGCTCTCTTTAAAAGAATTGATGCGCGCATTAATTCCTTATACAAAAGCATTGTAAATGATTTAAAGATATCTTCAATTGAATTAAAGAGATCATCAAATTATTTATACCGAGCTCTAAATTAATTATTGCGAGCAATATTTCTACTAAATTGATGCTCTCATCAAATGAATTGAAGAGAGCAATAATTGAATTAATGCGCGCATCAAATCTATTATTGCTCTCATTAATTGAATTAGTGCGCGCATCAATTGAATTGAAGAGAGCAATAATTGAATTAATTCACGCATTAAATCAATTATTGCTCTCATTAATTCAATTGATGCGCGCATTAACTCAATTGATGAGAGCAATAATTGAATTGAAGCGCGCATTAATTCACTTGATGAGAGCAATAATTGATTTAATGCGCGCATTAATTCAATTAAAGAGAGCAATAATTGAATTGATATCTTCAAATAATTGAAGATATCTTCAATTATTTGAGTTTATGTTAATTTGGCGCTCCATATGTAACTTTGTCAAAATTCATCATGGGAATGACTTGAATATTGCAAATATGTTTTTGAATTCACAACAATTGGATGTGTGTTTGTGTGTGTGTCAGATGAGCGATGTGGCGAATGGGCCTCTTGTTTGATGATGAATTACCATTCATATTACACCAGTTACTGACCTTCTTGAATGAAAGCCGTGCATGACCGGATGTGTCATCCCATTTTCTCCACTTGATATTAACTTTGTTATGTTCATGTATTAATATCTACATTTGTATTCAACTTGCCTTATATTATTAAACTATTTTAACCACAAGTGTTTAGTTTTAAAAATCAGTGTTTATAAAACAATACTTCTACTGATCGCTAGACCGTTTGTAAATAATTATATAGTGAAGAGATAGTCACATGACGTTTGTAATCTATAGTGAAGAGACAATCATGTGACGTTTATAATATATAGTGAACAGAGAGTCATGTGATGTTTATAATATATAGAGAAGAGACAGTCATGTGACGTTTATAATATATAGAGAAGAGACAGTCATGTGACGTTTGTAATATATAGTGAAGAGACAGTCATGTGAATCAGATGTTTATAATATATAGAGAAGAGACAGTCACGTGATGTAATATATAGAGAAGAGACATGAAGTCATGTGATGTTTATAATATATAGAGAAGAGACAGTCATGTGACATTTATAATATATAGAGAAGAGACAGTCATGTGACGTTTGTAATATATAGAGAAGAGAGAGTCATGTGATGTGTATAATATATAGTGAAGAGACAGTCATGTGATGTTTATAATATATAGTGAAGAGACAGTCATGTGATGTGTATAATATATAGTGAAGAGACAGTCATGTGACGTTTATAATATATAGAGAAGAGACAGTCACGTGATGTAATATATAGAAAAGAGACAGTCATGTGACGTTTATAATATATAGAGAAGAGACAGTCATGTGACGTTTGTAATATATAGAGAAGAGACAGTCATGTGATGTTTATAATATATAGTGAAGAGACAATCATGTGATGTGTATAATATATAGTGAAGAGACAGTCATGTGACGTTTATAATATATAGAGAAGAGACAGTCATGTGACGTTTATAATATATAGAGAAGAGACAGTCATGTGACGTTTGTAATATATAGTGAAGAGACAGTCATGTGACGTTTGTAATATATAGAGAAGAGACAGTCACGTGATGTGTATAATATATAGTGAAGAGACAGTCATGTGACGTTTGTAATATTTAGAGAAGAAACAGTCATGTGACGTTTGTAATATATAGAGAAGAGACAGTCACATGATGTGTATAATATATAGTGAAGAGACAGTCATGTGACGTTTATAATATATAGTGAAGAGACAGTCATGTGACATTTATAATATATAGTGAAGAGACAGTCATGTGACGTTTGTAATATATAGTGAAGAGACAGTCATGTGACATGTATAATATATAGAGAAGAGACAGTCACGTGATGTAATATATAGAGAAGAGACAGTCATGTGATGTTTATAATATATAGTGAAGTGACAGTCATGTGACATTTATAATATATAGTGAAGAGACAGTCATGTGACGTGTATAATATATAGAGAAGACAGTCACGTGATGTAATATATAGAGAAGAGACAGTCATGTGATGTTTATAATATATAGTGAAGAGACAGTCATGTGACGTTTATAATATATAGAGAAGAGACAGTCATGTGACATTTTATAATATATAGTGAAGAGACAGTCATGTGACATTTTATAATATATAGTGAAGAGACAGTCACGTGACGTTTGTAATATATAATGAAGACGGTCAGTTTTCAGCACTTTACAGGACCATTCCTCGCCATAAATTAAAGACTAGATTTTTTAACATCATACAGTTGCTTCTTCAACAAAAATGGAAAACGCAAATATTTCTATCTAGTGACCAGTCATCCAAAAAAATACTTTGTTAAACGCCACTCTATTCCACGCACAAGTACTCTGAAGTTGAAATAAAAAATGCTGGAGTTTCTCATTGACAATATCTTTGTGGTCTTTGGTGAGCGAGGTCTTCCAACAGTCTGTTGGAATCCCCATTAGCATGAACTGTGCTCCTTTGTTAGCTGACCTGTTTTTATATTCATATGAAGCAGAATTTATTCAAAAACTTCTACGTGAGAAAAAATCTCTTGCAGTGGCCTTCAATTCGACATTTAGATATATCGACGACGTATTATCTGTTGACAATGATAATTTTCATTCATATATCGATTCAATATATCCCAGTGAACTTGAAATAAAAGACACCACAAAGTTGTCCACTTCAATATTTTATTGAAAGTAGATATTAACGGCAAACTAACAACTCAACTTTATGACAAATGAGATGATTTCAGCTTCTCCATCGTCAACTTCCCACATTTATGTAGCAATATTCCATTATCACCTGCATATGGTGTTTATGTCTCTCAACTGATTCGATACGCAAGAGCTTGTTCTGCGTATGGTCAGTTTATAAATTGAGGCAGGCTACTGACAAACAAGTTCATGGTGCAAGGATTTCGACAGTCTTGTTTAAAGTAAGCATTTCGCAAATTCTATAGTCGTTATAACGATCTAGTTTGCCAATACGACCTATCATTGGGTTAAATGCTGTCTGACGTGTTTCATACCGATTGTTAGGCCGTTCTTGGCAGATTGATTTTGACTACGGATAACTCTGTTTACGTTATCTAGGTATAGGGCTCACGACGGATGTGACCGGTCAACAGGGGATGCTTACTCCTCCTAGGCACCTGATCCCACCTCTGGTGTGTCCAGGGGTTCGTGTTTGCCCAACTCTCTATTTTGAACTGCTTATAGGAGTTATGAAGTTATCACTGTTCGTTATCTTCACCTTGCATTACGTTTCACGGTATGGGGGTACACATATCAGGCCTGGGGTCAATTACATAGCAATGCATTACATTAACATTATTTAGAAAATTTGACACTGCCAGTATCATTGCCATTGCCCCTATTTTGAATTTTAATGTATTACATTACACATTACTTGAGAGTGCATTACATTACACATTACTTGAGAGTACATTACACATTACTTGACAGTACATTACTTTACACATTACTTGAGAGTGCATTACATTACACATTACGTGAGAGTACATTACATTATACATTACGTGAGAGTACATTACACATTACTTGAGAGTACACTACATTACACATTACTTGACAGTACACTACATTACACATTACTTGAGAGTGCATTACATTACACATTACTTGAGAGTGCGTTACATTACATTACACATTACTTGAGAGTACACTACATTACACATTACTTGACAGTACACTACATTACACATTACTTGAGAGTGCATTACATTACACATTACTTGAGAGTGTGTTATATTACATTACACATTACTTGAGAGTCCACTACATTACACATTACTTGAGAGTGCATTACATTACACATAACTTGAGAGTGCATTACATTACATTACACATTACTTGAGAGTACACTACATTACACATTACTTGACAGTACACTACATTACACATTACTTGAGAGTGCATTACATTACACATTACTTGAGAGTGCATTACATTATACATTACTTGAGAGTACATTACATTACACATTACTTGAGAGTGCATTACATTATACATTACTTGAGAGTACATTACATTACACATTACTTGAGAGTGCATTACATTACACATTACTTGAGAGTACATTACATTACATTAGAGATTACTTGAGAGTGCATTACATTACACATTACCTGAGAGTGCAATACATTACACATTACTTGAGAGTGCATTACATTACACATTACTTGAGAGTACATTACACATTACTTGAGAGTGCATTACATTACATTACACGAGAGTGCATTACATTACATTACACATTACTTGAGAGTACATTACATTACAGATAACTCGAGAGTACATTACATTACACATTACTAGAGAGTACATTACATTACACATTACTTGAGAGTGCATTATATTACATTACACATTACTTGAGAGTACATTACATTACATATTACTTGAGAGTGCATTACATATTACTTGAGAGTACATTACATTACACATTACTTGAGAGTGCATTACATTACACATTACTTGAGAGTACAATACATTACATTACACATTACTTGAGAGTACATTACAATACACATTACTTGAGAGTATATTACATTACACATTACTCGAGAGTACATTACACATTACTTGAGAGTGCATTACATTACATATTACTTGAGAGTGCATTACATTATACATTACTTGAGAGTGCATTACAATACACATTACTTGAGAGTATATTACATTACACATTACTCGAGAGTACATTACACATTACTTAAGAGTGCATTACATTACATTACATTACACGAGAGTGCATTACATTACATTACACATTACTTGAGAGTACATTACATTACACATCACTCGAGAGTACATTACATTACACATTACTAGAGAGTACATTACATTACACATTACTTGAGAGTGCATTACATTACACATTATTTGAGAGTGCATTACTTTACACATTACTTGAGAGTGCATTACAATACACATTACTTGAGAGTGCATTACATATTACTTGAGAGTACATTACATTACACATTACTTGAGAGTGCATTACATTACACATTACTTGAGAGTACAATACATTACATTACACATTACTTGAGAGTGCATTACATTACACATTACTTGAGAGTACAATACATTACAATACACATTACTTGAGAGTACATTACATTACACATTACGTGAGAGTACATTACATTACACATTACATAACATACTGATATTAAAGAAATGGCAGAAAAATCATTTCTTTATGATGTTTTATGAATTTTAAATATACAGTAACATAAGCACACAAAGTGTTCATCAATGTTAGGAAACACATTCAATAGATATATATATATATATTAGATATATCGATGACGTTTTGTCTATTAACAATGATAGCTTTCATTCATATGTCGATTTGATATATCCCTGTGAGCTCGAAATAAAGGACACCACAGAGTCGTCCACTTCTGCTTCATACTTAGATATTTTATTGAAAGTAGACATTAACGGCAAACTAACAACTCAACTGTATGACAAACGGGATGATTTCAGCTTCTCCATCGTCAACTTCCCACATTTATGTAGCAATATTCCATTATCACCTGCATATGGTGTTTATATATCTCAACTGATTCGATATGCAAGAGCTTGTTCTGGGTATAGTCAGTTTTTAAATCGAGGTAAGCTACTGACAAACAAGTTGATGGTACAGGGATTTCAACAGTCTCGATTGAAGTCAGCATTTCGCAAATTCTATGGTCGTTATAACGATCTAGTTCGTCAATACAACCTCGCATTGGATCAAATGCTGTCTGACGTGTTTCATACCGATTGTTAAGCCGTTCTTGGCACACTGATTTTGACTGCGGATAACTCCGTTTACCTGATCAGGATATGGGGCTCACGGCGGGTGTGACCGGTCAACAGGGGATGCTTACTCCTCCTAGGCACCTGATCCCACCTCTGGTGTGTCCAGGGGTCCGTGTTTGCCCAACTATCTATTTTGTATTGCTTGTAGGAGTTATGAGATTGATCACTGTTCGTTATCTTCACCTTGCATTCAAGTTATATATTGCATTTGATCATCATCCATGTTTCAAAAGTTTCATCTGTCAGAGATCATCTGTATGAAAGAAAGAACAATTTCTAAAAACATCTTACAACAGTCTACTTTGAAATCTTACGAATAGCCTTAGAGAAACATTCATTAAATATTTGAAGTACAACATTTAAGTTCTAATACCTAAAGTATAGGAAGTCAACACATGTTGACTTACTATACCTTAAATATTAGAACTTAAATGCTGTTCATTAAATACTGTGGTTCATTAAATACTGTGAACTCTTAAAGACCATATACATGAAGTTAATCCTTTTGTTCATAAAGTCTAAAAGTCAATCACTAATATGATGAATTAATCTTAACTTAAAAAATATCATAAGATATTTGAATGTACATATGTAAATATAATGAGCATTAAATTACAGGGCTTGAAGCTGACTTTTTATGTCACCAGTCCAATCGGACTGATGGGGTATAATTTCAACCAGTTCGCAGAAAATTTTACCAGTCCAATAGAGTTTTCCAGAATTAATTAATTAAATATATTTCATTAATGTTATTAAAATGAAATTAAACTCAATATGCCTCAGACAATATTGTAACACTTAAATGTGGGATTTATATTTACGAATCTGATTCGTCAGATATCTACAGATCGAAGCATGCCAAATCTGTGTATAAAATTTCATAAGTATATTTTCCAAAATGATGCTTTAGAAAATTAACCAATCCCATCTGACTGACTAAAACAAATGTATGTCAGTCCGCCATACTTTTAACCAGTCACAGACTGACGGGCATATGTTAATTTCGAGCCCTGATATTATAGAATATTTTCTACAAGTAACGCATTAACATTACCATCACTTGTAATGCAAAAATGGCCCATTACACATTTCACCCCCTTACACTAAAATTGGCTGTCATTACATCACCATTACTATTACCATTACCCCAGGCCTGACATGAAAGTCGTAGAATTCTGACCGCGGTGTGCCTTTGATCATTGCATTTACCGTGGTGGAATTACGGTTATGCTGTTCTCTATTTCTAAATGGCAGCATGGATACAGGCTATTTACCAAACAGGAATTACGGTTATGCTGTTCTCTATTTCTAAATGGCAGCATGGATACAGGCTATTTACCAAACAGGAATTACGGTTATGCTGTTCTCTATTTCTAAATGGCAGCATGGATACAGGCTATTTACGGTTATGCTGTTCTCTATTTCTAGATGGCAGCATGGATACAGGCTATTTACGGTTATGCTGTTCTCTATTTCTAGATGACAGCATGGATACAGGCTATTTACGGTTATGCTGTTCTCTATTTCTAGATGACAGCATGGATACAGGCTATTTACGGTTATGCTGTTCTCTATTTCTAGATGGCAGCATGGATACAGGCTATTTACGGTTATGCTGTTCTCTATTTCTAGATGGCAGCATGGATACAGGCTTTACCAAACAGGTATTCTTTCTTTGTCGTTTGTAATTTCCACTCGTTGTAGAGAAATAACCAGCGTCAGGTGAAGCGCCACAGATCTGGATATGGGGGTAAACCCTTACAGTCGGAGCAGTGAGAGTTCTTTAGCTGGTACAACGCCCTGTCGTGATACGGGGACCTCCGTCTATGAAGCAATGTTTGAAAAACTTTCGACTTTCGCTTTATGTCTGGGCGGGTGGCGAAGGAGCAGTATTAAATATTATTACATTGTTGACCGTGGTTTTCAAGATATTTTTTCTCTTACTGCTCTATCTGATGTCACTAATTATGGATTCAGACCATTTGATAAGAAGTTTGTCTGCGATTAATAGAATTTAGGGACACTCGGGTTTATTGATTGTCACGGCTCGGCTGTAAGTACCAACCTGTTTTACCAGCACCCCAAATTCTGAAATTGCCCCCCAAAAGCAGTGCGTCCTCTCTGGGAAAGAACCTACATTAAGTCATTAAAATAGTCAGATTATTCGTCACATCACGGAGGAAGTGATTAAAGGAAGCGATACCACAGAACGAGGCGCTGTGATACAGGTAATCATCGTTATGATCAATGCACAGGTTTATAAAGTTCTGTGTCATGACTTTATAAATATTATGGTAAGCCAAAGGAGACAAAATTACAATTTATTTATTATCGTGCCATACTTCGAAAGTGTATCAAAGTTTTAAAGGGGTCAAAATTGATTTACTTTGTCTCCGACCAGAATATCGCTTTATCATTGGATATGGACGGTTGATAAAAAACCATAGACAATAAAATTATAGGTCATGGTGTATTAAAAGAAATTATCTTATTTTTCTATTAACACTTTGTTGTATACAGTAGGGACGGTAAACGTTTATCTTAAAAATTTAAAAAAAATCAAAATTATCAATTTGTTTTACACTGATCCACATACAGATGTATTCATTTTCTCGCAACTTTTAACCATTTGTTATTGTTACACGTCAGAGAGAAGGACGCCTTGATTACCTATATTTTGCTTTGAAGGAGTAACATCAACACACCCTTGTGGTAGCATATTGCTTTCCACGGTGTTCCACCCCTTAAACGGACTCGTCTACACATTTCTTAGAAGCACTTTTGATGATTGACAAACCAGGCCTTAGACGAGTTCCCCTCCCCCCCAAAAGTTAACTGCACTAAAATGATGGAGTTGTCTGAAACCGTAAACGATAAGAAATGATGTGTGATGAGGATGCTAATAGATTACCGGACTTTAGAGATACATGTAGTAGAAACTCACTAGAAAGTAAACAAAGCAGATTTGAAACGGATATTTACATCACAATTGAATGTGTATATTTGCATCAGAAATATATTTCTATCTTTTCTGTTAAAAATCATGCGAGTTGTAAATATGTACTATATACTCTTACTTTGTGTCGGAATTAGTGAAATTCATTATAACACAAAAAAGTTATAAAGCCAAAGAAAACTTCAATTAGGATAAGTCTGTTTTCAACAGGTAGGATATCTTTATAATACCCTCTATACAGGCGAAAACACATGACATTTTGCACAAAATGAAATTATGATCAGATCCAATCTCTGGCGCAAATGATGACTAGGTTTGACATTATTTTCGAGCATGTAATATGATACTTATGCTGTCGAACATTCACAGGAGTAAAAACTACAGGTGTGAATTCTGATTTACCTTTCTTTTCTTTGTGATTTGTTAAAGACATCTATTTTGTTTTCAGATATTGCGAGTTTTTCCTCGTCGTGTCCTGATGTAGGTTCATTTTATTTCAACGAATGCAGGCGTCAAATATGAGGTATTGGGTAAAAATTAAGAAACGATCAAACTATTTAGCTAAACGTATAAGGATTTTCATATCTGGCATTTAATCTTTCACATAACGATGATATTATGAGTGATGTCGGTAGATTTAGAATACAAATGAACAAAAAAAAATTCTTTACAACATTCATGAGTACTGAAAGATGGAATTCAAACCTTTTCAGATAAGAAAGGTAAATTGATTAGTGTTGTAAATGATTGGCCTCTTGTAACGATTTTGTAATATACTTTACCTATAATTCGTAAATCTGAATTGGTTTTTTTCCTCGTTGGAACAGGATGGAAGAAAAGTGAAGCATTTTCCAATTCCACGTGAAGGTATAAAGAAACACATAAGGACACATACTGGTGATACACCTCATAGATATATAATGTCGGTCTGAAGGTGTGCAGTCAGACTGAACAGTTACAGAGTCACATGAGTATACATGCTCATGATTGACCTTGAAATGTAATCTCCTTGGAAAAACGTATAACAAAGGTGAAAGATAACGGAAACACGTGGCAATGGATGTAGGTGAAAACCCTTTTATATGTGACGAAAGTGGGAAGGAATCTAATGTTACAGAGAAACTAAAGATGCATATGGTAACCTACACAGATAACAGTCCTTACAAATGTGACGTCTGCGGGATGGCGTATAGTCTATCAGGAGATTTACAGAGACACTTTAGGACACATACAGGTGAAAAACCTTTCCAATGTGACGTATGTGGGAAGGCGCTTTATGCTAGGTCTTCTTTACAGAGACACATGATAACACACACAGGTGACAGATCGTTTCAATGTGATGTCTGTGGAAAGGCGTTTAGTCTCGCAGGAGGTTTACATAGGCACATGAGAACACATACAGTTGATAAACCTTTTCAATGTGATATTTGTGGCAAGGACTTTCAGACTACATGGTTTTTAAAGAGACACCTTAGGATACATACAGGTGACAAGCCCTTTCAATGTGATGTATGTGGGAAGACGTTCAAAGCTAGGTGTTTTTTAGAGAGACACATGACAACACATACAGGTGACAAACCGTTTGAATGTAATGTCTGTGGGAACACTTATAGTCAGTCAGGCTCTTTACAGGTACACATGAGGACACATACAGGCGATAGACCTTATAAATGTGATGTCTGTGGGAAAACATTTCACGTCGCTAAAGGCTTAACGGTACATATGAGAACACACACAGGGGATAAACCTTTTCAATGTGATATATGTGGAAAGGCTTATAATCAATCAGGAAATTTACAAAGACATATAAAAACACATACAGGTGATGCACTTTGTAAATGTGATGTCTGTGGAAAATTATTTAATAATTCAAGAAATTTACAGAGGCACAAAAAGACACACACAGTTGATAAGGCATATCAATGTGATGTCTGTGGGGATACATTTTCTGAATCGGGGAACTTAGAGAGGCACATGAGGACACATACAGGTGATTCATCCTACCAATGGGGTGTGTGAGAGAGGACATTTAGTATTTTAGGGAACTTGCAGAAACACATGAAAACTTAACGTAGGTGATAAACCTTATAGTTGTGACATGTTTGAGGTGGATTTTAGAGATGGAAGGAACTTGTATAGTCATATAATAAACATTAAAACGGGTATGAAGTGTTTTTTTGTAAAAGAAGTAACTGACAGAAACACAATACAGGTGATAGACCTGCTACGTGTCTGAGGAAAGGCACATAGTGTTAAAGTCAGTATATAGCACTAGTACAAACCCATATACACGAAAAAGGGAAAATAACGAATAGTTAAAATCTGATAAGTCCCATGAAAATACAAAATTGAGAACAGAATCTTCAGAGATGGAATCGGATGCTTTGGAGAAGTAATCATGTCCCTTTTACCATCACAACTGTCGCGAGTCCGATATCTTCTTAAGTTAAAAGGGAGTAATAGTAGTCAAAATCGGTACTTACAGAGTGGTTTATCAATTGGTGTGAAACAATTCAGAGAGGAGCAGACTCTATTGCAACTTGGATAATTAAAACGAGCCTAGAATTTGCGAAATGCCGACTTTAAACCAGGCTATTAAAACCCCAATAACATTAAGGTACTTCTCGGTAACCTGTCTCGGTTGACAAATTAAAGATGCATAGAACATGCTCTCACGTATCTAATTTGTTGAGAGAAACACGGCGTGCAGGTCATAATGGAATATTGCTACTTATTTACATATGGGAAGTTGACGATGGAGAAGCTGATGTCATCCTGTTTGTCATAAAGTTGAGTTTAAGTTTGCTGCTATTGTCTCTGTTCATGAAAACATCGAAATATGAAGCAGATTTAGACGATTCTGTGGTGTATTTTACTTTGAGTTACTGGGAGATATCGAATCGACATGTTAATGAAAGTTAATATTGATATTGATTGATTTGACTGCGGATAACTCCGTTTACCTGATCAGGATATGGGGCTCACGGCGGGTGTGACCGGTCAACAGGGGATGCTTACTCCTCCTAGGCACCTGATCCCACCTCTGGTGTGTCCAGGGGTCCGTGTTTGCCTAACTATCTATTTTGTATTGCTTGTAGGAGTTATGAGATTGATCACTGTTCGTTATCTTCATATTGCATTAGATAAAACATCGTTGGTGAATATAAATGGCATGGCACATATCATAGCAAGAGATTTCTTCTCGTGTAGAAGGATTTGAAAATTTTTTGGTTCTTAAGCAAACAAAGACAGGTCACCTTACAAAGGAGGGCAACGCATGCCCATTAGAATTCCAACAAACTGTTGGAAGACCTGGTTACCAAAGAATACATATAGATGAAAGGTGAAGATAACGAACAGTGATTAATCTCATAACTCCTATAGGGAATACAAAATAAAGAGTTGGGCAAACACTGAATGAGGAACTCCATCATCTTTCTTAATATCAACTTCTAAGTATCAGGATGGTGTTTAACAAAGTAATTTTTTGGATGACTGATCACAAAATATGAATATTTTCGAGAAGCAGCTGTCTATGATATCAAAAGGCTAGTCTTTAATTTATGTTGGGGAATGGTTGTTGAAATGTACGTTTTGATGCTTTTGAATAGGAAAGTGATTTCAAATTTACTAAATATTCTTGGAAATTTCACATTTAATTTACATCACTTTTCGCATATGTTGTGATAGTATACGTTTGAAGACTCCCCTTTACAGAAGTTGACGTTTCTTTGAGGTGTAAATATGGGGGCTTGATAGAACATTTACTGAATCCTGCAATTACTTGTTTGTGAGTTTTTTGTGTGTGAAATTTTGAAATCCAGCTTAGGTACAGTAATTCACTCGTCCCACCAACATCAAATGTGTTAAAACTGAAACGTGATTTTGAGCCATTTCATCTTTGGAAAGGGAAGTTTGGGTGGAAGTTGGACTATCAAATGCAGAATTAAAACGAAGCTCGTTTAAGATACAGTTGTGATAATAAGCCTTAAAAACAGAATATTGCTACAAGCTTTGTCGCTTGGAGCCAATATGTATTCCTCTTGTAAACTATCATATTCTTTTATCACTTCTGGTTTACTGATGGATGAAAGGTGAAGATAACGAACAGTGATCAATCTCATAACTCCTATAAGCAATCGGGCCCCTGTATATACCAGAGGTGAGATCATGTGCCTAGGAGGAGCAAGCATCTCCTGTCGACCGGTCACACCCGCTGTGAACCCTATACCTTGATCAGTTCAACGGAGTCATCCGTAGTCAAAATCAGTGTGCCAAGAACGGTCTAACAATCGGCATGAAACAAGTCAGACAGCATTGGACCCAATGGTAGGTTGTATCGGCAAACTAGATCGTTATAACAACCATAGAATTCGCGAAATGCTAACTTTAAACGAGACTGTTGAAATCCCAGCACCATCAACTTGTTTGCCAGTAGCCTGCCTCGATTTAAATACTGATCGTACGCAGAACAAGCTCTTGCGTATCGAATCAGTTGAGAGATATAAACACCATTAAGCAGGTGATAATAGAATGTTGCTACATAAATATAGAAAGCCAACGACGCTGCTATCATCCCGTTTTTCATAAAGATGAGTAGTTAGTTTGCCGTTAATATCTATTTTCAATAAAATATCTAAGTATGAAGCAGAAGTGAACGACTCTGTGATGTCTAAGTATATTGAAATCATGATCCCCAGGGTAGGTTGGGGTCACAACAGGGGATCAAAATTTTATATACAAATACAAAGGGAATTCAAATCTTCTCTAGAACCACTGAGCCAGGAAAGTACAAATTTACATAAAAGCTTCCTGCCGTAGTGCAGATTAAAGTTTGTTAAAATCATGGCCCCGGGGGAAGGTTGGAGCCACAGTAGGGTATCAAAGTTTTACATACAAATATAAAAGGAATATCTTTAAAAACCTTCTTCTCAAGAACCATTGGGCCAGAAAAGTTTATATTTACCTGAAAGCTTCCTGTCATAGTGCAGATTCAAGTTTGTTAACATCATGGCCCCCGGGGTAGGTTGGGGCCACAATAGGGGATCAAAGCTTCACATTAAAGGTGAAGATAACGAACAGTGATTAATCTCATAACTCCTATACAGGGGATGCTTACTCCTCCTAGGCACCTGATCCCACCTCTGGTGTGTCCAGGGGTCCGTGTTTGCCCAACTATCTATTTTGTATTGCTTGTAGGAGTTATGAGATTGATCACTGTTCGTTATCATCACCTTGCATAAGCAATACAAAATAGAGAGTTGGGCAAACACGGACCCTGGATATACCAAAGGTGGGATCAGGTGCCTAGGAGGAGTAAGCATCCCCTGTCGACTGATCACACACGCCATGAGCCCCATATCTTGATCGCTGGTGATGATGGAGTTATCCGTAGTCAAATCAGAGTGTCAAGAATGGCGTAACAATCGGTATGAAACACGTCAGACCGCATTTGACCCAATGATAGGTTGTATTGGCAAACTAGATCGTTATAATGACCATAGAATATGCATCATGAACTTGTTTGTCAGTAGCCTGCTTCGATTTAAAAAATGATCATACGCAGAACAAGCTATTGCGTATCGAATCCGTTGAGAGATATAAACACCATATGCTGGTGACAATGGAATATTGCTCCATAAACATGGAAGTTAACGATGGAGAAGCTTAAATTATCCCGTTTCTCATGAAGCTGAGTCATTGATATCTATTTTCAATAAAATATCTAAGTATGAAGCAGAAGTGGACGACTCTGTTATGTCTAAGTTTGTTAAAATCATGGTCCCCGGGGGGTAGATTTGGGCCACAATAGGGGATCAAAGTTTTACATACAAATATATAGGGAAAATCTTTAAAAATCTTCTCAAGAACCATTGGGTCAGAAAAGTTTGCATTTGCATGAAAGCTTCCTGCCATAGTACAGATTCAATTTTGTTAAAATCATGGCTCTCGGGGTAGGATGGGGTCACAATAGGGATCAAAGTTTTGCATATGAATATATATAGGAAAACTCTTTAAATATGGGCTAAGGTTACTCAGTTGAGCGATGTGGCCCATGGGCCTCTTGTCATAAAGTTGATTGTTAGCTTGCCGTTAATATCTATTTTTAATGAACTGAGGATATATATAGTACTCATTTTTAACGTGTCTAATAGGAGATTTTGATGATACAGGATTAGAATTGTACATGGGGATATTTTAGAACAAAGCTGTAAAAGTCTTCTCCAGAACCGCTGGGGCAATTTCAATTAAACTTGACACAACTCATCCTTTGATATAGGGAATTAAAGTAAGTATAAACGAAGGACCATGCTCCCTTCAAAGGGGAGATAATAAAAAGCAAAAATATTCACATCAAAACGAGCTGTTGAAATCACAAAATAACATGCTTACTTCCTCAGGTCGACTACTGTCTGACGTCATCATACCAGTGTGCTGTTCTTTACATACTTGGTACACTAGCTTTGACTACGGATTACTTCATTACTCCACTGATCATGATATAGAGGTCACGGCGGGTGTGACGAGCCTGAGCACCTTCGTCTGGAAAATTTTTGATCACTATCCTATAAGTCCCTCATCAAAAATGGCGGATATATCGAAAAGTCAAATCTCCTTGATCTCAGATTATTAACTTCAATTTATAAACGGATAATTCTTGAGATCCTGACAATATTATTTTAGCGCGGAATTTCAAATGTAATCTAGAAAAGACTGATGATCCCAATGTTAAATTTTCATTTGTTTTTTAGAAAGTACATTGTAGTAATTTGACAGAATTATGGCGTGACCACAGGATCCAGGGTATGCATGGTGTACTGGAACAAACAAGGAGGGTATCAACCCATTTAATGAAATACTCATTTAATGACTCCACTTTTCGGCAATAGCTCTTACAAGTTTATTGTTATTTAAGATTTCAAAAATTTCCGTTGAGCATCACTGAAGAGACATTATTTGTCGAAATGCGCATCTGGTGCATCAAAATTGGTACCGTATAAGTTTGACATTATGACCCTTGGGTCGAGGCCTCTGCTGGTGGACTGTTAGTCCCCGAGGGTCTCTACAGTCCAGTAGCTAAGTACTTCGTTACTAGCTTGAAAATACGGATGTATATTTAATTGCTGTGATAAAATTTAGAAATTCATTTCAAAATTAAGGATTATCTCCCTCATGCATAGCTCTTATCCTTAGACGAATTTATCTCCACTTTTTAACACTGTTTTCCCCTAAAGTAGATCTTACAAGTTTTTTGTTATTTCGGATTTAAAAAATTTCGGTTGAGCATCACTGAAGAGACTTTATTTGTCGAAATGCGGATCTGGTGCATCAAAATTGTTACCGTATAAGTTTTACATATACTTATATTTGTACATTTCATGAAAAAGTAAAGATAACGAACAATGATCAATCTCATAACTCCTATAAGGAATAAAAAATTAAAAGTTAGGCAAACACAGACCCCTGGACATACTATAGGTGGGATCAGGTGCCTAGTTTCATACTATAAGGAAAGTTTTTAGTTTGTAAAGACATCAGAGTTTTTATACTTTCTCTTGTTACATAAGATTCAATTATAAATCTCTTTTAGAATATGTAACATAAATGTGGATATAGTTAAAACAGAAAACATCAAAATCATCAAATAAGTCTTATGGTACTTCATGGCTTATATTCGAATTTTTTAAAAGTAGGTCAAAGGTCAATGTGAAGGTCACCAGGTCAAAGATTTTGATGTCTATGGAAAGGTCTTGCCACAAGAAATACATATTCCAAATATGAAAACTTTACGATGACAGATGTTAAAGTATTTTTCCATAGATTTTTAAAATAGATTTGTTGTTGTTGTTGTTCTAAGTAATAAGTATATACGAATGTATTTTGGGACACATAGGGACCACATATTTTCATCAAGGGATTATTTGTCTTTTCCTCCAATTTTTTATCGCAGATAAAATTCTATTATATCTAAGAAAATATACTTTCATCCTATTTTTGTATAGAAGGTATTCAAGTCCATAAAAATTATCTTCATTTCATAAATCATTCATACACGCAATTTTGTTTTGATACCAATTCTTATAAAATATACTTTTCTTACCCACTATAATATTTGTGTTGTAAAATGCTGGTGCAATGGCTACTTAATGTGTTGACTCAGAATTTTTTCCAGAAAAGTAAATGCAGGCTTCTGATACATCTATCCAAAATTTATATTTGATATACTTAATCTTTTTTTTTGGTTTGTTTTAGAAATAGACCCCTATATCCTTTTCCAAAAAGTAGCTTTTTACATTTAGGTCTAAAAATAAACGCCTCTATCTTGAATTGTTTCTTAATACTTTCCAGTTCTTTTTCCCTAGTGTTTCTGCATCTATGCTGGAACTTGATTAATTGTAGGCTTGTGGATAGATTTCCATGTATCATTATAACAAGGGGAAAGGGGGGGGGGGGTGTCTAACGTATAGAAATTTATTTACTACTAGTATCATTATAAATTGTATTCATTCTTTATTGTTCATAAAACACGGATTTTTGCGTCCATCATTTTCTCTTGATCTCAATTATGATACTCTGGGGACGCATTTTTCAATGAGATGATTACTGAAAATAAATATTTTACAAATGACAGAAACGTATTTTAGCATAACCACAGTCCATCTTCAACCGCTACACAAAAGTCCATCTTCATCCGCTACACAAAAGTCCATCTTCATCCGCTACACAAAAGTCCATCTTCATGCGCTACACAAAAGTCCATCTTCATCCGCTACACAAAAGTCCATCTTCATGCGCAACACAAAAGTCCATCTTCATCCGCTACACAAAAGTCCATCTTCATCCGCTACACAAAAGTCCATCTTCATCCGCTACACAAAAGTCCATCTTCATGCGCAACACAAAAGTCCATCTTCATCCGCTACACAAAAGTCCATCTTCATCCGCTACACAAAAGTCCATCTTCATGCGCAACACAAAAGTCCATCTTCATCCGCTACACAAAAGTCCATCTTCATCCGCTACACAAAAGTCCATCTTCATCCGCTACACAAAAGTCCATCTTCATCCGCTACACAAAAGTCCATCTTCATGCGCTACACAAAAAAACCCCAAATATGATATCATATCATGCATATCTATAAATACCGTCTTTCATTCAATACACTAAAGAACTTACATAGTTGTTATATTAATAGCTCGTAGTATTTAGATGGGACATAACGTAATTGTTACTAGTAATTATCCCTTGTGAACTTTATTTTCACAAAAAAGATAAAAGTAATCAAAGATCAAATTTCGACCACATTTTCAATTTTACAAATACACGTTTCTCTTCATGATCTTCGCTATCATGATCTGATGAGAGATTAATCGTAAAATGTTAACTAAAAATTTAAAAAAAAATGCAGTAAATTGTCAGTCGGTCGTGTAAAAGTGGGGGAAAGGTAATAGGAAGCTTAACAAGACGAGAAGGAGATCTAGTAAGAAAGAGAAAAAATTGAGAGAGAGAGAGAGAGAGAGAGAGAGAGAGAGAGAGAGAGAGAGAAAGTTGAGAGAGAAAGAGAGAGAGTTAAGAGAGAGAGAAGAGTCAGGAAGAGAAAGAGTTGAGAGAGAGATAGAGAGAGAAAGAGAGAGGGAGTCAGAAAGAGAAAGAGTTGAGAGAGAGAGAGAGAGAGAGAGAGAGAGAGAGAGAGAGAGAGAGAGTCAAAAAGAGATTTCGAGTGTTGTGAGAGGAAAAGAATTGAGAGAGAGAGAGAGAGAGAGAGAGAGAGAGAGAGAGAGAGAGAGAGAGAGAGAGAGAGAGAAAGTTGAGAGAGAAAGAGAGAGAGTTAAGAGAGAGAGAAGAGTCAGGAAGAGAAAGAGTTGAGAGAGAGATAGAGAGAGAAAGAGAGAGGGAGTCAGAAAGAGAAAGAGTTGAGAGAGAGAGAGAGAGAGAGAGAGAGAGAGAGAGAGAGAGAGAGAGAGAGTCAAAAAGAGATTTCGAGTGTTGTGAGAGGAAAAGAATTGAGAGAGAGAGAGAGAGAGAGAGAGAGAGAGAGAGAGAGAGAGAGAGATATTTTCCACTCTGACGTATATAAAATAAGAATTATGATCACCTGAAATTTCCATATCTTCGCAGCATCATTTTCTGTAGTTTCAAATGAAATGGAATTTCAGTACTTATAGGCCGGATGCTGGGACTAAATTATAAGTCATGCCTTTTTTTTCATTTCTAAAATTACGTCATTTTTGTATTCAAAAGTTACAAAACCAAAGAAATAAACACTAAAATTCATTATACCGGTACTGTTATCATTTGAAATTATTTTGAAAGCCCGAAAATTTCATATAATGTGATCCCTTATTTTTAATTTTTCTTTTATTATAAGATCTTTACCCCTAAATATCTCTCATTGTATTTGAAAATAATAATAATACATGTATATAATAATACTAGTAGACGTCTACGTGCATTGTTTCTGGGCTCTTTCTGAATTATGAATGAAATTTGAATGAAAAACTGAGATATTTGATTTGATTATCATTTGAAATTATGATAGCATTAACTAAAGATGATTTGATTCAATTGAATTGTAAAACACATATAGATAAATTAATACACGTGCTTCTTGAGATCATATTTCATAGCTCTAATCAACTAAGTTAATGATATCATTTAATTAACTAGAGTGCATATTAATTCATTTCATGCATGTAATAATTTAATTATTATGGGAATGAATTACTTTATTTTGTAGTAGAATTGAATAGAAAATGTCTAATGCGAATAAATTATAATTGTATACTTGACTATAAAATACAAGTTTTTCACAATTTGTTTGTTTTATGTTATCAAATTGATTAGATATTTTATTTTAATAATAGTTCCTGAATAATTGCTAAATCTCTAAAGAGGAAATTCTAATTATCTTTGCATTAACACTCAGTGATTTAGTCATGCTTGGACTAGTTTTTATATGAGATAACTTTTCATCCTCTTTAAAAGCATCAATGAGCAATGGGTTATTATTTTAATCGTGTTGATTCAGAAGCCGGCTCACTTACGTAAGTATGTATCGTTTATTAAAAAGATTGTCCTCATTATCAGTGTGCTATGGGAAGGAAAACCTTGTTCAGCCACGTCTAATCCCTTTCTTACCTACATGTAACTTGTTCAGCCACGTCTAATCCCCGTCTTACCTACATGTAACTTATTCAGCCACGTCTAATCCCCGTCTTACCTACTTGTAACTTGTTCAGCCACGTCTAATCCCTTTCTTACCTACATGTAACTTGTTCAGCCACGTCTAATCCCTTTCTTACCTACATGTAACTTGTTCAGCCACGTCTAATCCCTGTCTTACCTACATCTAACTTGTTCAGCCACGTCTAATCCCTTTCTTACCTACATGTAACTTGTTCAGCCACGTCTAATCCCCGTCTTACCTACATGTAACTTATTCAGCCACGTCTAATCCCCGTCTTACCTACTTGTAACTTGTTCAGCCACGTCTAATCCCTTTCTTACCTACATGTAACTTGTTCAGCCACGTCTAATCCCTTTCTTACCTACATGTAACTTGTTCAGCCACGTCTAATCCCTGTCTTACCTACATGTAACTTGTTCAGCCACGTCTAATCCCTTTCTTACCTACATGTAACTTGTTCAGCCACGTCTAATCCCCGTCTTACCTACTTGTAACTTGTTCAGCCACGTCTAATCCCTTTCTTACCTACATGTAACTTGTTCAGCCACGTCTAATCCCTTTCTTACCTACATGTAACTTGTTCAGCCACGTCTAATCCCTGTCTTACCTACATGTAACTTGTTCAGCCACGTCTAATCCCCGTCTTACCTACATGTAACTTGTTCAGCCACGTCTAATCCCCGTCTTTCCTACATGTAACTTGTTTGCAGCTTGTCTTCTATCAACAAAGTGAGGAGCTATGGTGAATGCTCTCTTCATATACTACCTAGACTGATTTTGATTGGATGATAACCTTTCTTGACTTTCATTTACTCTGATCATCACAAATTCACACATTTCAGAGAAATTATTGGCACCCCCCCCCCCCAAAAAAAAAGAAGATAAGGGGCGGGGTGTTGGGGGGTGTTGTAGTAATATAGTAATATCCATACTTCAGGTGCCTTTGTAAATTATTTCATTGGAAAACAAATTTATATCATTAGTGAAGTTTGTCATTAGAGGTTGCTATACACGCAGAAAAATATATTTAATGGTGCATTACGATCCTCAAGATAAATTTCACCTCACGGTTGTATCTGATGTCATTAATTATACAATGCAGTGGCGCATCTAGAGGAGGGAGGGTTTATGGGGTGGTTGCACCCCCCCCCCCCTCGTTTCGTTGATTTTTTAAAATAAAACTCATTTTTTGTCATTTTGGGAAAACTCTCCCTTCCTTGGGCGGAAAAGGCACAGACTTAGGTCGAGCCCCCCCCCCCCCCCCCCCCCCCCCCCATCTCTTTTAAAAATGTTCTCGATCCGCCGCTGAAATGTGTGATAAGATTAAACATGTTAGCGATTGCATGTGACGTTCCTGGGCTTTCCGACCGTCACGGCTCGGCTGTATATTACCAGTGTTTACCAGCACCTGAAATTGACCCACAAAGGCAACGCGTCCTCCGTGGATAAGCACCAACTGAAAGTCAGTAAATTATTCAAAGTGTCCGTCATATCACGAAGCAAGCGTTCAGGGGAGCAGTAACCACCGAGCGAGGCGCTGTGATGCAGGTAAACCATCGCTACGATCTATTTACATTTTGTCAATGTGTCATAGCTTAAGTGGTTATGGTAAGCCAAAGGGGTTAAAATTAATGTGCTTTGTCTCTTATTAGAACATCGCGTTAACTTTAGATATAGCTGGTAATTAGAAAAATATAGATGGCAATAGTATAGCTTATGGTGTAATTGAAGGAAATTATCAATTATGTTTTGAATTTATACTAATCCACATACATTTTTCTCACAATCTGTGTAAACATAGAATTGCTACACATCAGATAGTGGGACACCTAGCTATGAAAGAATAAGACAATAGAACTATAATACCTTGGGTGCTAATTTTGATACAGTCTCTGAAACATTCTACCTGAGCCTTTTCTCGTGAATAATGAACAATTGTAGAGTGAGAGGTGAAAAATCATGATGTGTGAATGCGAAATGCAACTTATAGTGAACGATGAGCAAACACAGAGCACAAACGGAGCGCAAAGTGAACGATGAGCATATGTTGAAAGCAATATCAATGATTTCTTTGAAATATTTTGGTGTTTTTCTCACATTATACTTATTTTATTATCAGCATGATCAGGTAAGTATGGATTTTGTAGTACCGACACCCCCAGTTTAGATTAAACGCTAATATCAGTTTTGTTGTGAATACCTGAGTTTTCTTGAAGGAAAAATGAAAGACCAACTTCATGTTGTCAAAAAGATAATAGTTATACATGTACATGAAGAAATGTACCAATGCATTTATATGTTTATCTAACACTAGCCTGTTAACTGTATCTTGCAAAATTGTTAAGATATTATTAAATGAACAATTAATGATAAGAGTAAAATGAAGAATTCAAGAACTTAATTGTTTTGCATGTTTAATGATGATTAATCATGTTTACAACTAATTGCATTAATTATTACCTAACTTTTTATAACATTTTTACATAACAGATAAATTATATCGGTTAATTGTTACCAAAATATGACAAAACAGACGTCTTATGGATGCAATTCTATTTTTAGCTTTCAGACACTTTTAAATAACAAAAGAGACTGGAAAAAGACTTATCAAAACTCAGAGTAACTTAAATTTGAAGTTCAGACATGGCTTGAAAAAACCCTCAACTATTTGATGAAGTATTTTTTAGTTACGTCACATTTAGATTTATGGTAAACTGTCTACAAATAGGACAAAATCAATAGCTTTTTAGATCTGATCGCAGATTCAGTTAAGCATCATTAAAACCATCATTGGATGATCAAAATAAAGTACTGTATAAGACATTACTTTTAAACTTTTGAACCTTTGTATTGCATATTTTATAGCATTTGTGTTTGTTGTGACCACTGCAAATTAAGTGGCATATTACTGGCAAAAACATGTGTCTACAGATGGGACAGAAAAAAACCCCTTCAATTCTGTACATTTCTAATGTGTACAATATCAAACTAGCTATGTTCATCAAATCAAGCTAAAAGGTTTTGTGCTGGTTTTAGAAATGTTCATCAACATACATGTCTGTTTAAATCCTGTAAGTGAACACGTAGATTCATACCAGTATTTACAGTTATAAAAAACTAATGTGTAACAATGTTTTAAAAGCATAATTCCAGTTTTGTTAGTGCGATTTTTACAACAACAAAAAAAACCTGTAGAAGAAAGCAAAGTAAATTTCACATTAAAAGATATGTACCACAAATAACATGGATTAAATAGTTATTTCATTATGAAAAAGGCTGATTTTTCAAATGACACAGTGTAATGATACATTTTGGTCATTGTTTGGCATAAAAAATACGAAAAATTACTAAATTTTGCGAAACACCACCATCAAACTCTTGTGTCTTTTTAGTATAAAATGTTATACTTCCTTCTGATAAAGGTAGTAAAGTAGGTTTTGATTGTGTCATTGGAAAATGTCATTATATTGTGATCAAGGAATTTAGAATTTCATTTTAGTGATCTGGTTAAGAACATTCATATTAAATGCTGTGATTTGAACTTTGAAAATTCTTTAGTTGCTGACTCAAAAATAAACAGAACTGGAGAAGCGACGAATGTTCCACTTCAGTTCCCAATATATATTTAATATTTAAAGTGTCAAAGTGTATATTTATATGTCTCGTGAAATGATGGCAAGTTTCACCAATATATGAGGGACACAAATGAAAAATGCAAGTACAACGTGTATACAGTATATGCACAGATACATGGAAAAGTAGATGAAAATATGTGTTGGTTTTCATAACTATTTTGATAATATTCATGGTAGTGAATAAATTAAGAATAATGGGATGTCATCTGACATCATCGTATTAGATTTTGAATAGTGCTTTATCTGAACTTTTTTGATTTGTTTTATGCATGAATATAAATATATCAGTAAAAAAGAAAAGATTAAAGTCTTGTACTTTGTAAAGTGACATACAGGATTTATAAGTTTCAAACTTTATGGCCTCGGCTGTTACAAAGATACGGGTAATTAGCAAACACCAAATTATAAGTTTTTGTTTTTTACTGTAATTGGGATCCTTTTCCCACCGTTGAGATGTTGACACAGGATATCATTTGCTAATTTTTTTATTTATATTTTGTTTTAACTATTATGATACAACTTTAGCAACCCGAAACAACAATACCAGAAGTTTAAATACAAAATTCCGAAACAATGATCCCAGAAGTTTAAATACAAAATTAGATATTTCAATTGTAACAACAGAAAAAAAAATCTGAACAGAGAGAACTGTTAACAAAAGAACAGGTGAAGATAACAAACAGTGATCAATATCATAAAGCCTACCAAGAATGCAAATTAAGAGAAGAGTAAATACCAACCCCTGGACATACCAGAGGTGGGATCAGGTGTCTAGGAAGAGTAAGCATGCCCTGTTAAGTGTTGACCAGTCACTGACCTACCATAGCCTCGTGTATATATCTTCACTTGCAATTGATCAGGTAAACAAAGTAATCTAGCTGTAGTCGATGTTCAAATACCAAAGGTCAATATTAGCAACTGGATTTATATTCATCTAGCCAAAACTAATTTGATATGAAACTTGATGTTTAAATTCACTACCTGGTTGTATGTTTCTATCACTGTAGAGAGATAAAATTAGATCGATAATGTTTGAGTACAGGTCTTTCTAAAAGGCAGGCATGGGGGGATTCAACAGGCCAAGTATTTAGTGTAACAATGAGAATGATCCCCAAACTATTTTTTAAAACATATTTATTAGATGGAATTTCTTATTTCATTGCCATGGCAATTTTTTAACAGTACCTTCTATTGCACAGCTGATTCTTTCTAAGTTTGTGGCTTAATCCGCTTTTGAATCGATATCAATCAACACAATTTAAGTCTACCTAGGGATATCTCAATTTATGGAAGACAATCGCTGAAGAAAGTTGATTTAGTTATAATCAATTTAAACAGGTATATCATTGAAGTTGTTTTTATACACCTGTCTTTAGATGGGATGTATATGGCGATCGTTGAAGTTGTTTTTATATGCCTGTCTTTAGATGGGATGTATATGGCGATCGTTTCTGTCCAGCCATTCCGCTTTGTGTCTGGCTCGTAACTTGAATACTATGAGACCTAGAATCATCAAACTTTTTCATCTGATACATATTGGGTAGAGGGTGGGTTGCACTTTAAAGTTAGGTCACTGTGACCTTTGATTAACAGGATATGGCCAAATATGGCAAAATCCTGTCCAACTCTTAACTTAAGACAAATTGGTCTAGAGTCTTCAAACTTAGTCAATTAATACATCTTTTAAAAGAAGGTGTGACATATGCTCTGAATCTGAAGGTCACTGTGACTTATAATTAAGATGATATATATATATTATTACTACAGTAACTTGATCCGAAGAGTCGGATCATGTTGAGTTGACAGGCGCGGATCATCAGATCACATGAGGTGCGAAGCGTCGAGTTTGATCTGATGATCCGCGCCTGTCAACGAGACGTGATCCAACTCTTCGGATCAAGTTATTGTAGTAATGATAAATTTATTATATACTCCCTATGCATTTTAAATCCACATTGATAAGATACTAAATGTAATCCAAATTATCAAAAATACATACATACCATGAAATTGTTTTGTGTACGCAGTTTTGTTTGTGACGCGACCAATATTTTAAGCAAATAACATTGCGTTGATGCATTGTGACATTATCAGTTTCAGAGGATACTGATACGGATCAGAAAACCACAGTGTGGTGATCCGGAAAACCGGATCACACGCTGTGAAATCCACAGTATCAACAAACAATACATAAATGGGTATATAATAAATGGCTATCTATGGCATAACCTTTTTTTGGGCTCATGTAGATACAAGTCTTAGAATCAACAAACTTTGTCAGTTTGTGCATCTGTATAGAAATGTAAATTGTAGCTAAAAATCAGGTCATTAAAACTTTGAAAATGGTAAGTATTTACTAAATGTTTATAGGGAGCTTACAAATTCCTACATATGTTAAGAGAGTAATGCTATAATCCTGTTCAATAATCATTACATCAAATACATTTTTTTAAATAACATTTAGCTACATAGAATTAATATGAAAACTAATTATTTTGTTTCTAACATTAATGATATAATTATATGCAATATTGTACTACAAAATTTGCAAAGACTTAACAAGCACATCACAGAACAGATAGAGGAATTGTCTCAGGGGAATGATGATCTAGGTGGTGTTTCATGTCTGTCCACTTAAGATATTCAATAATAGCCCCTTGGGAGTAAGTCATGGTGTTTCAGAGTTTAGCTGAAGATTCAAAGATCATTTTGATAAGAGCTAAATTACATTTGTCCAGTTAAAGATTAATTGAGTAAATCTTTGTACAACCCAAAATAAGTAATTCATACCATGTGAAAGAAATTATCTATTAAAATATATGTAAGAAAATAAAAATATGTTTCGGAATATTGTCGCTGTTTGAACATTTCAAGAGATATATTGACATTAGTCAATAGCGATGTGCAAGGAATAATCTTGATTTTACTTCAGACATAAAACAAAGCAAAGATATTGGTGCTATCTTTGTACCAATTAAGGTGGACTTGATTTTGTGTCATTCTGTTTATAATGATGAAACATCTGACGTGCGTATCATGCTGTGGCAGCACACTTTATTTTAAAATGCATTTAAATTAAGAAAATCAATGTTTATTTGTTGTGTAGTTACATATGCATAATGAGACATCTAATTTCCAGATTCAAGATATCAAAATTTATAGTATTGATAGGAGTTAAAAATCACCTGACTGTAGGGACATGATCAGTATGTGGTCGTAAAAATCGTAATTTTTTTTTTGGAAAGCAAGAAGACTGGTGTGAACAGTATGATTTACAACGGAGGTCTCAGATTTACATCTTTCAGTTTCTCATCCTTCATTTTGATTACCTTATCCTCTTGTTCAATTCATTCAGCTTGCACATCATGACCTTTCAAAAAGTTTTCATGTGACTTCATTTCATCTGACATCACCCTTTAACTAACTTTAAAAAAAAAGTTGATTCTTTGACATAGTCAATATTTTTATTACCTCTGAAATATTTTCAAGTTTGTACATTGTGCATGTTACACTGTAAGTAAGTATGCTGTTTAAAACATGATGTTAGTGAGTAGTTGTTGTGGAGAACAAACAATATCTCTTACACACATTGTTCTATATGAAATTAAGCCAGTTGTTTAAAGTGAGATAATTAGAAATCATTTTATATTCATACTGTAACTATACTGTAGAGTTATTTTATGTTAAATTACTTAAAGATGTCAAAATGCCAGAACATGAATTCGAGTGGCCTGATGATCAGTTGTGACACACATTTTGGGTAATTATGGCTAGAGTAAGACATTGCAAGGGTGTAAAAGAAATATTATAGACTTCCTCGTTAGTTTCTTACAGCTATGTCTATTTAAGGAGGAATAACACATCATGAAAATGGCCGCTTCCTTTTGAGATAAATATCAGCAATACTTGTGTGTTCTTTTCAAGGTGACTCATTACACTAAAATTTCATATTAGTGGCTCATTGAAGTACCTCATATGAAGTATGATTTCACCATTAAAGGGATATACAAGCTCTCAATTATTCTATATATGAATTTTTTGTTAATTTTCTGGAATGATAAATTTTTAAAAAAAAATTGCAAAGAAAAATCAAATATGATAATCGAGAGCTTGTACATGTATCACTCTTTCAATAATAAAATCATACTTCATATAAGGTGCTTTAATGCCTAGCTGCTGGGTAGCTCAGTAGGTTTATTGTGTTGACAGCTGCATGATCTGTAGTTTGCACGTATCATCCACTTTCCATTTGTATTGGTATTAAATTATCTCAGCTGGGTGTGTTAAGATGTCAGTAGAGTTGTGAAGTCTATACTTATTTCTTCTTTGTGGACATGACTAATACAGAAACACATATATATTGCATTTAATTAATGTCCGTAAAGCTCCTTCCACTCTTAAATATTTTTTGTTTCATTTTGTTGTCAGATTAGAAAGTTCCGAATGACAATGAGTGAACGCTGAATGAATGTTGAGTGTATGATGTGAATGCATTGTGAGTGAATGGGAAAGTAGAACATTTCAGGGACTGTATTCACCCCTTGATAGGACCAGTAACTCTGCCTACACAATTTAGTAGGATTAAATTTATGTGCAGTGACTTGATTGATATATCAGGTCTAAAGAGGAATTCCAAAGTTACTCATGTACACTACAATAATGGAGTCGTCTGAAACCACAAATGTTAAGAAGTGTTATTGAAGGAGGATGTTAATGGATTACTGGATTGTCAAGATAGCAGAAACTCAATAGAAAGTAAATAAAGCAGATTTTAAAAGGTTATCTATGACTCAATTTGAATCTGCATGATTTGCATTAGAGATGGTGAAATTGATGCAACAATGGAATTATGAAAATGAACTGTGTATATACTATACTTTTACTTTTTGTATTGGGATTATGAAAATGTACTGTGTATATACTATACTTTTACTTTGTATTGGGATTATTTTTGAGATGTAAAAAAACTTTCAAAATTAATGAAGACTTGGATAAAATTAATAAATTTTCAACAGGCAGGATATTTAAATAGCTTATATATCTACAAGTCAAAACAGGTAACATTTTGGGCAATTGATGACCAAACTTTTTGTTCAGATGATGATTGGGGTCAAAATAATTTTTGAACATGTGATAAACGTTCACCGATATGCTATATAGCTACTACCAGATACTCACACTGAGACGGAAACTGTCAATTCTAAATCAGCCCAAGGAGTATTAAGGAGGTACTCTACATCGTCATAATGGCCGTCTTCCTTTTAAAACATGGATGAAAATATAAATATCAGCAATATCTGTATTCATTTAAAAAAAATTCGCCTAGCTTAGTAGCTCAGTAGGTTAGCACATCGACTGCTGAACTGTAGATCGCGTGTTCGAGTCCAGCAGGGGTTTTAAATTTTTTTCAGATTGCTTTGTACTAAAACTGCATTTTTGACTTAATAAAAGTAAATTTTAAAGTTTTCAATTTCAAAATATTGTTGTACATATCCTCCACTTTACATCCATATCAAATTTCTCTGTTGTAGCATACCTCCTTAAGTAGCTATATCTCATAAAGACAAAATTGTGTTAAAGTAGGACAGCACATAAATGGCATGCCAAGTATAATTAAAGGTGTACCACAAGGATCAATTCTTGGCCCCTTACTCGTTAACATCTTCATAAATGACCTTTTTCTCTTTGTAAATATGATTATACATGTACATCTGTACTACATCAAAATTGGACAAATCTTTAGACCTGTTATAGCAGCACTTCAGTATGACAGGTCTCTGATTCAATGGCCGGGTCTCCTCAAATGAAGTGCAGGCAGACCCAGAAAAGTTTCAAGCTATCTCTATTGGCAACAAAGCAAAATCTTTGATTTAAATGGAATCAAATTTTTGTATGATGATGACATAAAACTACTGGACATTACTATTGACTTTTAAGCTTTCTTTCAATGCACATTATATCACAAATATTTGCAAAAAGGCAGCAAGGCAATTATTTAATGTTCTTAAATGGCTAGGCAAAAAATCTAAGCAAATTAGGCAAATTAACAATATACCACTCATGAATTATTATGCTCAGTTTCAGTCATTGCCATTGACATGGCACTTCGTGCACTGAGCAAAGCACCTGCTAAATTGAAAAAATACAGGAAAGCATTGAGATTTCGTATATATGCAAAAGCACTTATAGAAGTTTATTAAATCGGTCAAAATTACCATAATTAAAAACCAGGAGAATGCGAACAATAGGTCTGGAAACTTATAATTATTCATAAAATTAGCGGGGAGTCCTTCTACAAGATTTAGTTATTATAAAAACCATTCATACAATTTTAGATATACGAATACAGCTGAAATACCCAGATCAAGAACAACCAGGTATGGGATTAAATCTTTCAGATATGAGGCAGCAAAGCTCTGGAAGTCTCTTTGTCGATTGATGTCAGAAATTTCTCATCATACAGTCAATTTTCAAATTAAGTCTTGAATTGGTATAGGGAATTAAATTGTAAATGTATCTCATGTATAGACTCCAGCCTTTCCTGCCCTAATCTTAAGTTTTTAGTCTAAACCAAGACATTACTGTAACCTATTTTTATTTTGCTTTTTCCAACTGTATTTTACCTCCTTCTTAATTACCCCTGCTCTTTCTGTATGTATATGTTTTTTGTTTATATAGTCCCAACTCCTTATACATATGCATGAGTTATGATGTCAATATATGTATGTGTTGTATTTAATAACTGTCTTTATGATGACTGTGCATGTATATAAACCAGTTGTGCTTCGTGCTTACTGTATAGTTGGTTTTATCTCGTGTTACTTGTTCACTGTAAAACGTTTTCGACTTTATTATTATAGAAATTACTTGCTTACTGTTTTGAGAGTAATTATTCATCTATTGATCATGTTCAAATTGAAATATTTTCCTGATATTTACTTTCATTTTCTGTGCTTTTTGTAAAAAATATTACTTTTGCAAGTTTTTCCCCACCATGCCCTGATTAGGCTCATTTCAATTTTTAGCTGATCTGAGCTGAAAGCTGAAGTGAGCTTTTCCGATCACCTGTTGTCTGTCGTCTGTCTGTCCGTCTTTCTGTAAACTTTTCACATTCTCGACTTCTTCTCCAGAACCACTTGGCCAATTTCAACCAAACTTGGCAAAAAGTAGTGATTGGAATCTGTGAGAATTTCATAATCGATGATTGGAATACTGTAAGTAACTAATAACTTATCAAATATATGAGGAACTAATTAGGTAGGGCTTTCATATTTTGTATAGAGATTCTTTATGGCAAGACCTTGTGCCTGACAGAGAATTACAAAATGGAATCCAGACCTTTAAAGCTCAACAGCTCAAGTGAGGTTTTCTGATCACATTTTGTCCAGCTGAGGCTCCTGTCCATCGTGTGTCCGTCCATCTGTACACAAACTTTTTTTCATTTTCGACTTCTCCATAATCACAAGGCCAATTTTGACCAAACTTACCGTAAAGCACATTTCGGTAAAGGGAATTTAAATGTGTTCAAATGAAGGGTCACATGTTCTTTTCAAAGAGAAGATAATTGATTAAGAAATAGTGAAACTATGATAATGTGTATGAAGAAATCTTCGTATGTACCACTGGACCATAAATAGACTTATGTGAAATTTGATACTTTCTCTAATGAGTGGAGGAATTTTAAACTTCGGATTTAGGATAGGTCCATAATAGTGGAACACTTGGGTATATAGGAAATATCAATTATAATCTTCTTGGAACAATGGGCCCATGATTAGTCATATTAATATACAAGCATCATCACGTAGTGTAGATTCAAATTTGTTGAGAACATGGTCCATGGAGGTAGGGTAAGGCTACAAAAGGGAAACAGATTTTTTTTTAGGGGGGGTATGTAGGGAAAATCTGTTTAAAAAATCTTTTTATTTGGAGCAACATTCATGATTAGTTATAGTAATATACAAGGATCCACAATGTTGCAATTTTGGCCTCAGATTGTTGAATGGGACCTCAATAGGGGATCAAAGTTTTGCATATGTTGTATGGGGAAAAATCTTCTCAAGACTAGCAGAACTATGTACATGTAGATGTTCATTAAAGGTCCACAGATTACAAAATTTTTGCTTCAAGATTGTTAAGTAAACTTATTTTTTGGCCTCTGCTTATTTAAATGAGGTAACCTTTGACCAAAGTCAGAAGGAGTCCAGTTATTATATGCCCATCTTTAAATGGGACATATTAATTTATGGTACAGCGATGTTTGTATATCCATCGTTCTGCCTGTCCTTCTGCCCATCTGTCCATTTGGGGTTTACTGTTTCTAATTTCATTTCTCTGTCACATATCAAGCTGAAATTTGCTATGTACATGTAGCTTCTTTGTGGATCACTCAATTTAGATCATGTTGCAAATTTGATCCATTTTGACCTCTCTTGCAGGAGTTTTGCCCCTTTATTTGAAAATTATTGTTATATGGAGGGTACATACCTGGTAGTTTGTCCAAATAACTCCTTTCACAATTTTCAAGTCAAGACCTTGTTTTACAGAGTGTTTGTATGGGTATTCAAGATGTGCATGTGGCAAGGCTTTTTATTTTCTTAAATTTTTGGGAAAATTACAGGTTGTTGAACTTGGGCCTCTTTGGAGGAAATATTACATAGAGAATACATGATTTGTCAAGTATTTTCAAGTGAGAACCTTCTTATTTTATACAGTATTTGTATGGGTATGGAAGATGTGCATGTGGCAAGGATTTTGATTTTCCTCAATTTTTTCAGAAAATCAGAGGTTGTTGAAATTAATTTTCAGGAAATATTGCATAGAGAGTACATGATTTGTCTTTTATTTTTCCTTCCACAGTTTTCAAGTTAGGACCTTCTTTTAAAGAGTATTGTATGGGTATGGAAGATGTGCATCTAGGATTTTGATTTTCTTCAATTTTAAAGACAATAACAGGTTGTTGAACTTAGTCCGCTTTGAGGAAATATATTAGATAAAGGGCATGGTTTGTCCTTTTAAAGCTGACATGAATTAATAAATATAGTATAATTCTATTTCTTTGCTAATCCGCCATATTAGTTGGATATTCTATTGTTATATGTATCAGGGTTCGCATGGTATATAAGGGTACGAGTTGTGCTACGCTTCACTTCACATCAGTGTCTTCGATTTACCTGTGCGGGTAGCTTCGACAGGTAACACGTACATCGCCGATACTAATTTATAGGACATCAAGAAGAAATGAAATCACGTTTTGAAACACCATGCAGTGCTCAAAATTACAATAAACATATCGTACAGTAGTAAATCATTCTAAAAGCTTTGGATAAATAAATATAGAATGCCTTTTCTTTACGTGAATGTGCGTACACTTGCAATAAATATGTCTAAACTATACAAAAACTCGGAGAAATATTTCATCTATTATCTAGATCTGTTGATGAAATGGAATAAGCAAAGGGTATAAAATCTATACCATTCACACTTACTTCAAGCAAAATGCAAATACATAAATGCTACTGTACGTATAAAGAAGACATTGTCATGTATGCTCGTCATGAAAAAGCATCGAATGCCTGGGTCTACTCGTAATATCTGTAAAGGACCGAAGATGTACGTGTACACTTGTCGAAAATACTCAAAGTAGTAGTAAAACTCCCTTTATTAGCATAATCCATGGAACAAAACGATACACTCCATTTGTATTCCAACAGTAAACAACATTGTCCATTGTAGAGACTGCGACACACTTAGCCCGTGCCGATCAGCTATCTTCAATCAGGGGAAGTATCAGAGTAGAATATTTACCCTGTATTGTGCATGAATCCTTATATCGTATGATTTACTTGTCAGAGTATTGCAGATTTATAAATCAGGAAATCATTTAGGTACATAAATTGTTTGTGCATAGATAATTTGCATATACAACACTGCACGAGTGTATGGGATGAGAGAGGGGGGAGGTGGAGAGTGGGGGGATTCAAACGATGATCTTGTAATAATCGCGCTCTTATTAAGACAAATGATATCGTTAATTCAATATAAGAGAACAGTAATTCAATATTGCTCTCATTAATTGATAATACAGATTCATTTGATTCATTTAAAGCACGCAATAATTAAAAATTAAACATATCATTAAATAATGTAATTTTCAATTACTTCATTTTATGCTAATTCGGCGCTCAATAGATCTTATATATCTATGCCATTTTGCTTTATTACATTCTGCGTTGAACTCGACGCAAATTGTAGTAATGCAAAATGTAATAATTGAGTTTATCATATACGTAGTTATCAAGCACATAGAATTTTTTTTTATTTAAACATATTTTATTGAGAAACTCAACAGGATTGGGCAACAGGCATAGCCTATGTAGGCCCTCTCCCAAATACATAGGTCAAGTACAAAGGTACATAGAATCAAGGGGAGGGGACAATAGTGTCTGTCCCCCACCTTTGATAACAATATCCATTTTTTTGTTATTTTGTGTTTTTTTTGTTTTTTTTATGTTTTCCGCCACACTCAACAATTTTTCAGTTATCTGGTGGCGCCCAGTTTTTGTTGGTGGAAGAGAGAAACCAGATATAATGTACCTGGGAAGAGAACACCGACCTTCCGAAAGTAAACTGGGAAACTGGGTTTCGAACCCGCGCCGACAGAAGTGAGAGGCCGTTATTTTGTAATGCAAGTAAAAAATATATTGGGTGACAACCCCAACCCCCCAACTCCCAAACTTGACCCCAGCTTGAAAGTTCTGATATAATAGTAGAAGACACACACCACCGCCAATTAAGAAAATGAAGCACTCATAGTAGAGGACTCTAACCACCCCATCCCACCCCCAAGATGGAAGAAAATGAAGTGTAGGGGGGAAATTATTGAGGCAGTCAAAGTAAAAGACTCTTTTAACCCTTCACCTCACATTTGGACTTTGAACATCGGATAAAACATCTTGGTTTGTTTGGGTTTTTTGTTTTATTTTATTGCTGTTTTCGTTCATCTTTTTTAATTATTATTTTGAATGGGAAGAAATTTTGAAGAATCCAATTTTCCATATTTTTTCTTCATGTTGTAGTACACCCCCCCCCCCCCCCCCCCCCCCATGAAAAATGACGATACATGTCTGGTTATTACATGTACATTTTGCTTTTCAACACATGCATGCATACTAATTGTATGGTGTAGAATTGCACCCTTTACCAAGTTTTCCTTCATTCACAGTGTAAGGAATGGTAAACCGAAATCACAAAACAAAATGCATAAAGGCCAAGATAGTTTTAAGCGTAGGAACCTCATTCACGAATACATAAATACATGTATTCAGAAAAATCGCATGCATGCATTGCAGGACTCTAGGATATGTGTGTTTTAACGTTTCTGTAACATGCCATAATGATTATTTTCATTTCGTAGATCTGGCGCAATGGATATATTCTGAAAATAGACATACCGCTGTACGTAGAAATTTCATATCCAAATGTATTCGATAAGATGTTAGTATTCATAAATCAGTAAAATTCGTGTTGAGGTTTTATTTGATATGATACAGTGTCAATCTACTGTAATGCATTAGTAGGATATGCAAAAGGCAAGAGTATATTTTCTAGTATCGACATCTATATGATCACGAAAAAACATTATATAATTTGTATCCGGAATCATATGCCGATTTAGATATCAATAAAAACAAAGCTGCATAGTTTGGGGGAGGAGGTTCTAATGAATCTGATGAAATTAAAAGAAGGAACCCCACATTTGCATTCAAACTAGATGTACTTCAAAATGAATTCATTTCTGCTCTGACTGAAAGCATGATTCTATATTCGGGAACGAATCTTGCATACAAAATAATTAATAGGGGAACACATAAATTCGAGCTCCTTTGGAATTTAATGAAATGCAGATATGCACCTTTCTTTCAACACGAATTGATATGTTGTTTCAGGCACATATACAGGGGGTTGGGGTGGGAAGGGAGGCTGGGCTGGTCTGCTCTCCCCATTTTTTTTTGACAATTTACTTTTTTCCGTTATTCTAACATACAAAGTCAGTATTTTCTACATGCACAGTTTAAACTGATATCTTTTTTTTTTTTAATTTGTAATGAATTCAATTATAAGAATCAACTCCTGTAAGTTTTTAATATATTGTCAATAACAAATTTTTAAATAGCTGGAATTTTTTAATGCTTGTAAGCTTACCATTATATCAGTGATCAATTTTCTTTCCTTATGTGAAATGATATATTGTACATCGAAGTAGGACAGTCTCTCTCTCTCTCTCTCCTGTTCAATCAATGAATATGGACATACAGAGACCGTAAATAATTATGTGGTTCCCAAAGAAACAATAAAACTATATTTTCGTTTATACATTTCCTTTTATATGTGTCTCTGTGTAATCAACTGTTTATTATGGAATGCAAATGTAATACCCGCATTTTTAAACAGATGTATATTTTCGATCATTATTCCCTTATTTGTATATCCAAATTTGTATATGATCATCGATAAATTTTGAATTGAGCACGCAATATATCCAACCAGATGTTCAGTGTATATGATTAGATTCCCGATTTCTATAAACTGCAAAACCTCGACCAGACAAGCATTCAATACAGGAAAAATTTTCGACTCTGACATCTCCCCTGATTGAAGACACCCTATTTGGCACGGGTGAAGTGTGTCGCAGTCTGTATAATGGAATGACAACGTGTTGTAAAGTTCTAACGAGATACAAATAGAGTTTATCATTTTGTTTCGTGGATTTATCAGAATAAAGAGAATATAATATTTTCGGTAAGTGCACATCTCCGATACCTGTTGAATAGACGTCCGTATTTAATACGGTTTTTTTTTTTGTGTGGCGAATATGTCATGTGCATTACATATTATGCATATGGCATGTACCTGTATTTTGCAAGAATTGATATAAATAATATATTTTATGCTCTTTGTTTATTCCATTCTATCAGTATGTAATTGGCAAATGATTTCTTCGAATTTATTTCATAAGAAACTGCAAATAATTGCATGCACTTGCAAGTATGCAAGAAAAGCTTCTTTTTTTTTTTTTTTTGCATTTTTTTTCTAAATTATCTAAACTTTCGGAATGTTGCATTGGTATACAATAAATATTTTGTAATTTTGAGCAAAGCATAATGTTTTAAAATGTGATTTTATTTGTTTCGCATTCCCTATTTATTACTATCGGAGATGTGCACTGGTCGAGTCCACCTAGAAAAATCACTCAAGTGTGACAATCATATTTGGGGTATATACGGGTAGAGTAAATTAGGCTACCTGAGAGAAATATGGCGGATAAGATGAGAAAGGTGTACGTATTTATTAATTCATGTCAGCTTTAACTCCTCTCACAGGTTAGAAGCTTATAGGATCTTTGTCAATAACTTCCAGATGTGCATAGTGCAAGGATTTTAATTCTCAACAATTTTTAATTTTCTTTCATGTTTTAAATATTTACAGGTTGATTAACTTGGTCAAATTTGGGGAAATATTTTACACACGGGATTCTTGGTTTGTCTTATAAACATCGTGTCACAGTTTCTCTGGTGTATCTGGGTTCAGTTTGTTACATTATTATGCAGGAGGAAAATCTTTAAATCTTGAAAAAAATCTTTTCTACAACAGGAAGTCAATAGTCATATTGATATTAAAGCTTTATCATGTGTGGATTCAATTTTGGTAAAATCATAACCCCATGGGGCTAAGTTGGGGTTGTAATATGAGGTCAAAATATTTTATGGCATTAAAGAGGATAAAAATCTTCTGATGAAGAAAAGCAGAACCAAGGGACTCTAATGAGCTTTGTGGACCATGTGCCTTTTTGTTGCAACTGATGGGCTTCTTGTATCTTTTTGAGTCATACATTACTTATAATTCATTAATTTGAATTGGATTTATTTTGTTCATTGAAACAGGATGGTCTTGAGAAGCGAAGCATTTTCCAATTCCACGTGGAGGTATAAAGAAACACATCAGGACACATACTGGTGATAAACCTCATAGATATAATGTTTGTCTGAAGGTGTGCAGTCAGACTGAACATTTACAGAGTCGCATGGGTGTTTACATATTCGTCTTTACCTTATAAATGTTATCTCTGTCCGAATACGTATACTATAGAACCGCGTGAAAATGGATGCAGGAGAAAAACCTTATAAATGTGACGAAAGTGGGAAGGAAGCTGGTATTACAGAGAAACTAAAGAAGCACACGGTAACAAACAAAGGTGATGGACCACCTTATAAATGTGATTTCTGTGGAAAGGTTTTTAGTATATCGAGAGATTTACAGAGACACTTGAGGACACATACAGGTGATAAACCTTTTCAATGTGACGTCTGTGGGAAAAAATTTAGTGGTAGATGGTATTTACAGACTCATATGGTAACACACACAGGTGAGAGATCTTACAAATGTGAGGTCTGTGGAAAGGCATATGGTCTAGCAGGGAATTTAAAGAAACACATGAAGACACATACAGGTGAAAAACCGTTTCAGTGTGATGTGTGTGGGGAAACCTTCCGAATGAGATGGTTTTTAAAAAGACATAGTAGGACACATACAGGCGAGAAACCTTATCATTGTACTGTTTGTGGGAACACTTACAGTCATTCAGGCTCTTTACAGGTACACATGAGGACACATACAGGTGATAGACCTTATAAATGTGATGTCTGTGGGAAAACATTTCATGCTCCAAAATCCTTAAGGGTACACGTGAGAACACACACACGTCGTTTGCATTACAAATGTGATGCGTGGGGAAAGGCTTATTGTCAATCGGGGAATTTAGAGACACACATAAAGACACATATAAGTCAAGCACTTTCTAAATGCGAAATATGTGGGAGCGATTTTAGTCAGCCTGCAGATTTAGAGACGCACTTGAGAACACACATGGGTGATATACCTTACAAATGTGATTTATGTGGGAATGCTTTTAGTCAGCCAGCAGATTTAGAGACGCACTTGAGAACACACATGGGTGATATACCTTTCAAATGTGATTTATGTGGGAAAGTTTTTAGTCAACCAGCAGATTTAGAGACGCACTTGAGAACACACATGGGTGATATACCTTTCAAATGTGATTTATGTGGGAAAGTGTTTAGTCAACCAGCAGATTTAGAGACGCACTTGAGAACACACATGGGTGATATACCTTTCAAATGTGATTTATGTGGGAAAGTTTTCAGTCAGCCAGCAGATTTAGAGACGCACTTGAGAACACACATAGGTGATAAACCTTACAAATGTCATATATGTGGGAATGCTTTTAGTCAGTCAGCTGATTTAGTGAGACATATGAGAACACACACAGGTGATATACCTTACAAATGTGATTTATGTGGGAAAATTTTTTGTCAGTCAGCAGATTTACAGAGACACATGAGGATACATACAGGGGATAGGCCCTTTAAATGTGATATCTGTGGGAAGGCATTTTCTCAGTCAGGGAACTTGGGAAAACACCTAAGGATACACACAGGTGATAGGCCATATCATTGCGAAGTCTGTGGGAAATCATTTCCCGAATCAGGGAACTTGGGAAGACACATGATGACACATACAGGCGAGAGACCTTATAAATGCGGCATGTGTGAGAAAGCCTTTACTAATTCGTGGAACTTAAAGAAACACATGAAAACACAACATAAGTGACATACCTTATCATTTGGTTTGCATGGCTACATGGTTTTTAGTGAGAACTAGAATTCATAGATACATATACATGTAGTACATGCTAGCAGAAAAAAGTTGATGGACCATATACATGTTATGTATGAGGGAAGGCACCAAGTGTTAGATTGGATTGTGTGTATTACTGGTGCACCTCCAGATACAAATATAGTAATCCTTATATAGCAATATTACACTGTATATATATGTTATTTTCTGATTAACAAACTCTGCATTTTACTCGTATGCAAAATTCAAAGAATTCACATACAATGTCATTTATATTTGACCATTTACTAATCTTCTTGAATCAATTTTTGTTTATTTGATGTAACTTTGTCAACTTGTAATGTTAATGTTTTTATAAAGATATCCAATATTCCTTATATGAATAAATTTGTTTTAACCCAATGTTTTTTGTTGTTTTTTTAAATAGGTATTTACAAACAATTGTCATATGAATACATGTACATGTACTTCATGAAAAGTGAAGACAACGAACAGTGATCAATCATGAAAGGCGAAGATAACGAACAGTGATCAATCTCATAACTCCTATAAGCAATACAAAATAGAAAGATGGGCAAACACGGACCCCTGGACACACCAGGGGTGAGATCAGGTGCCTAAGAGGAGTAAGCATCCCCTGTCGACCGGTCACACCCGCCGTGAGCCCCATATCCTGATCAGATAAACGGAGTTATCCGTAGTCAAAACCAGTGTGCCAAGAACGGCCTAACAATCGGTATGAAACGCATCAGACAGCACTTGACCCAATGATAAGTTGTATTGACGAACCAGATCGTTATAACGACCATAGAATTTGCGAAATGCTGACCTCAATCGAGACTGTTGAAACCCCTGTACCATCAACTTGTTTGTCAGTAGCTTGTCTCGATTTAAAAACTGACTATATGCAGAACAAGCTCTTGCGTATCGAATCAGTTGAGATATATAAACACCATATGCAGGTGATAATGGAATATTGCTACATAAAAATGGGAAGTTGACGATGGAGAAGCAGAAATCATCCCGTTTGTCATACAGTTGAGTTGTCAGCGCCGTTAATGTCTACTTTCAATAAAATATCTAAGTATGAAGCAGAAGTGGACGACTCTGTTGCTCTTCTTGGCACACTGATTTTGACTACGGATAACTCCGTTTGCCTGATCAAGATATAGGTCTCATGACCGGTCGACAGGGGATGCTTACTCCTCCTAGGCACCTGATCCCACCTCTGGTGTGTCCAGGGGTCCGTGTTTGTCCAACTATCTATTTTGTATTGCATGTAGGAGTTATGAGATTGATCACTGTTCGTTATCTTCATCTTTCATTCTATAAACAGTATTTCGTAACCATTTTACATCAGGGAATCTATGAGACAATCAAAAGAAGTTGTTGATCAGCCATCGTCGTTCGCTATTTCACATTGACAAAGGACACGGATGCAAGTTTTTCTCTGCTTTGACCTTTTGACCCAGTATGACGTTTGGGTGTGCATCTATTTGGCGACCTTTCTCGTATTTCTCCCTCTACCACTCAGGACGAGGTGATTACCGTGTAAATCGAGTTCTACAAGTTTCTGGGTACACCTCTGTAATGCCGATCAAATTGAATGCCATACTTGAATGTTGGATTCTGGATTCTAACCCGCCCGATTTTTTAGACAACCTGTCTACATTCCACCCCATATTAGACAGATTCAGATTCTTTATTTCCTTAAAGTAAACCACTCTCGTGTGACGTAATAGATTTTTGCAAAATCTTTATTTCATTAAAATTTGTGCATGATAGAATATATCTATAGGGGGAATTTTATTCACTGGGTATTATGAAAAAAATCTGGTAAACTATTTGATATTGAAAAGGTTTATATGTTCTATAAATGATCCATTCTCTATATTACAAAATGTTGTTAAGGGCAATAACTCAGATGCTGGTATTTCTTTATTGTATGCATGTTTATGACACAGTGATTTCCTTGATATCCACAATTAATTCATATATATCTATAAAGTAGTAGTTTATTGAAACTGTTGAAATTAAAATTTTGTCATTTCAGCTAACTAGATTTTATGTATTTTCATTATGCTATTTAATGAAAATGTGCGATTTTCTTATGTTTTTGTTTGTTTTTGTGTGTCTAACATCTTTAAAAATCTGGCAACATATATATTTTCTTCGGTTATTGATTAGATTAACCTAAATTAATTGGAAATCAATACAACTTTTCTACTTTAAAACTAGTCCCATGAGGGTGTAGCTAGCTTAAGGAGGTACTCTGCATCGTCATAATGCTTCACTTCCTTTAAATCATGGATGAAAATATAAATATCAGCAATATTTGCTTATTCATTTCATATATCAATGCCTGGCAGAGTAGCTCAGTAGGTTAGCACGTTGATTACTGAACTGTAGTGTGCGGGTTAGCAATCTAATTAAAATTAGATCGTTTGATCTGCTCATCTACTATCGCCACACAAGTAGCGATATAAATGGTCGGATCAAAGGATCTAATTTTAATTAGATTGTCGGGTTCGAATCCAGCAGGGGTTTTAATCTTTTTTCTATTGCTTTCTACTAAAGCTGCATGTTTTGACTAAATAAAGTAAAACTGAAAGTTTTCAGTTTCAAAATATAGTTGTACATTTCTCCATTTTTCATCAATATCAAATTTCTCTGGTGTAGCATACATCCTTAAGCTATACAGCTCATCGGTTTTTACTTTCCCATTTTCAATGAAGCACCCGTCCACGCGCGTACAGATTGCTAATTGCGTGGACGGGTGCTTCATTTGATTGGATAATAAAAAACTTTGTAGACTCTTATGAATAAAGCGAATTGGGTGATATTCATAGCATAGATAGATGATATGAATATACACATCTTGGTTTAATACAAATGCCAATGCGTACATGTGTACACGTGTATCGCCTTCTGAAGGTTCAAGTTTTGAAGGACCATAACGTTTTGTTTTTTGTTACAATCTTTTGAAGTTTATGTTTAGGCTGATATTGGTACCTCTTCCTATTTGCTATGGTGAAAACTACTGGTCAACACGTGCATGCACGTCATTTGAATTCTGAGTGGAAGATTTTTAATTCATTATAAATATTCAGCGTTGCACGGGATTTGCCATTATGTAAGGGTTAATGTACGAGTATCGCTCCATTCCTTAAAAGTAATGGACCGAGGCCCCGAAGGGGCCGAGGTCCATTGCTTTTAAGGAATGGAGTGATACGAGTACATTGACCCACTTAAAATCCACCTTTGCTGGGCCCCTTGCTACAACTAAAGTTTGTGCATTTTAATCATGTTTTACTTTTTTCATTCTTTTGTTGCATGCATTTATATCTACTTTTATAAAGGTTGACCTAATTTCCGAACACTCCATTCCTGAAAAATAATGAAGTGTTCGAACAAAAGAATGACGTCATAGGTGGATTTTAATTGAATGTGCTACACGGGCAGATGAAAACAAGCGGTATTCTCGCGAGATTATACTTATTTGGGTGAAACGTCACCAATAGATAATATATTTCCGGAATAATTGTTGGCGTATAATATGCCATATTCAAATTCGAAAAATTAATCTTAATAAAATATTTTCTAATAGATATAAAATACCCTACATATCCAATTACATGACAAATTTGGCTAGGTACATTTGGAATGAAATTACATGTTATTTTGGTAGGCTTTATATCAGAGACATATATATCATTGACTATAAATCAAATTTTGTTCTTCAATACAATATGCAAGAAAGTTGCCAGAAATTTTACTGAACTTCCATTTTTGTTGCACATAAGAATCTTAAGAACATCAGACAGACACATAGCGTGGTTTTTTTTCTGAAGGGGGGGGGGGGTAGCAGAGGATAACTCGCGATCGTCTAAAATTATTGATGATCAAACGAAAATAAAAAAGGGTCCAAAAAATCCATAACAGATGTTCTCTATTTCAAACTTCAACACCATACATGTAAAGAAGGGGGCGGATTCATCCTACCATGCAATGTAAGGGGGGGGGGGGGGTGTCAGTCAGTATATCATAATTCGCAAGGGGTGATAATTTACTATGCATGTGAATATAATGGAAAATTCAACTATATTAAAGTTAAAAGTATCCCGTCTCTGATTTAAAGCGCATGAGAGTAAAGGATATCAAATTGGAATGGGACGGTGGTAAAACGGATTTCTTTTAGATATGTATCAATATCTCACCAGAGCTCATAGAATGTAGAACTGACTTCATAATGACTTATGAAGGTGATCGGTGGGGAAATAACATATTCTGGTAATATTACTGGTTCTACAGGTGTATATTTTGTAGACAGTGGAGGGGTGGTGGTGTGTACACAGCATCTGTACAGTACACTACCCACTTCACGTGTCTGTGCATTATGCAAGCACTAGTGTTTGCAAACCTTTATAAGACACATGAAAGACTGCATTGAAGATAATGGCAGGGATGTCACTTAGGATCAACAAGCTCCACTTTTAATTTGGTGTCTGTACATCAAATAAAGTATTTCTCATCTCCCACAAAATCTTTAAAGAAAAACACTATAAGAGATAGGAGATGTCTCTCATTATTCATGGAAATAATTGTCATTAACACTATGAAATGCAGAACCACATGACCTCTATCCTTGACCTTGGTGACTAGGTATACAGACTGTTGAATAGCAGTTGACCTTTGCTGTTCACTACAACAACCTTTTTCAAGACCACCAATTCTTTTAACACAACTTCCAAGAAATGCAATAAAATGGGAAAGTCTAACAGATTGAAACACACAAGAGTCAATGTACTATAATCATGATTTTATGATTGTTTATAAGGAACTCCTTGAGAGAAATTAAAAATATTTTTAATATTTATGATCAAGATTCCTTATAGCCAATATTCTTTCAATTAAGCTTAACAAGGCATTGAAAATAGTTATTCTTAAAGGGGCATTAGCTATCATTTTGATACCAAAAAATGAATTAAATGAAATTTGCTCCATATCATACATGTATATTTCAGTGATAACACCAGTATTTAATTATTTCAAACACCTTTTAACCCCAAAACAGGCACATGAATGTGTATGAATATCACATGAATTTTGGTAATTAAATGATTATTGTCTTGCAAGACAATAATTTGTCCTTATGTATTTCTATACACTAAAAGTGACAATCTATTGTCGTTTTATTGGGTTTCTCATGTTTTTGTACAAAATAAATATTATTATTAGGCATTATATATATTCTTATTGAGAGATTTTGAATAAAAAGGTTGCCATCACTTTCACAGCTAATGCCCCTTTGACAAACTACATAGCATATCATAATTAACTTGCTGTTAATGAATATGTAACTCTTAAATTAGGTTAAGAGAATTTGATACCAATGTGCAGAATATTATATTGTAAAATGTACAAAGGTGCAGCCTTGAAATTTATTAAACATAACAATAATATTATTTCACAAAGTGTATTAATCAGTAATTGACAGTATCACTTATACCATTCATAAATGTATTTTAACATAATGCATTTAGTACTACTGTGTGCTGGATTATTTTTCAACCCCATGTAAATAATGAATTACATTCAAGGGCAACAACTCTTCTAGACACATATTCTGTTCTGAACACATTCTCTTCCATAGTCATAAGATATACATCATCATTTAAACTAATGTGTTAACATGTGCATACCATAGGAAAAGATTTCACACACATATATCATAACCTATTATCCAATGTGGAGATGTACATGGACTCCAAAGTTTAGATATTGTATGTCTAAAAATATGTTCATTTGAAATATTTTAAATAAGTACAAATGTATAATGTCAGCTACAATATGAGTTGAGGATTTTTTCAAGTTTTTCATAGCAAACTCATGATGGTATGTAAATCAATCCAAATACATAAGGGTCTTAGTACAGTTTCCAGCACATTCATTCATATTGAATTATTCCTGGTCATCCGATCTCCAACAATCTAGACATTACTTAGTTCTCTCCATGCCAAAACACATAGGACCGAGACTCTCTCCAATCCGCTCTGTTCTATTGCTATCATCTTGATCTCATTCAAGTTTCTCCATTCTGCAATCTTTCTTTCTGCTCCTACTGTTCCTCTCCAGGTTGTTTTCGGTCTCTTAAATGCCTTCTTCCCTTCTGATGCCCAACCTAACGCCATCTCACTGTCATTGTCACCTCCCCTCCATAGTCCTGGCTGCCACTTCCCTGTTTTCCATAATTTTCTGCTACTTTATCCCCAGTATCCTCTGCTAGCATCTGATATGGTAAGCATCTATTGACTTTCCACCTATTCACCTTCCAAGACATGGACATGCAAAATTTCTGAAAAAATAAATGCAAATATACCCTATGATAAATTTTAAATACATGCGTCTTAAACAGTACAAGAGGCCAAAGAGCCACATCGCTCAACGGAGTCACCTTGGCCCTGCCATTGTACAGCTGTTGTGATTTTAAAAAGATTTCAGTCTTTATTCCTACGAAAAATGTTGATCCCATATTGTGGCCAGCCTACATGAGCCCCAAAGGATTACAACATTACTGAAAATGAATTCACATTACACAGAAATGCCTCAACACCAATATGATCGACAAGATCTTGCTGTTCTGGATAAGATCAAGGTCACAAGGTAATTGATCATGGTACATGCATGATACAAAAGATCTTGCCATAAGAAATCTATATACAAAATATGAAAGCTCTGTCTTAAATAGTTGAGATATTGAATATAATAAATATGTCAGATTTTTATCAAAAGTAGGTCAAACTTCCAGGTCAAAGTCACAAGATCGAACACCGTTGCATCACATGAAAGAACTTTTCGTAAAAAATGTATATACAAAATATAAAAGCCCTAGCTTAAATAGTTCAAGAGATATCTTTAAAAAAGATTTTTCCTATATACTTGTATGTAAAACCTTTATCCCCTATTGTGGCCCACCCTATCCTCGGGGCCATGATTTTAACAAAATTGAATCTGCACTATGTCAGAGAGCTGTCATGTAAATTTGAACTTTTCTGGCCCAGTGGTTGTTGCGGAGATTTTTAAATGCCCCCCCCCCCCGCCTATTTTTACATTTTTGTGATTATCGCCCCTTTGAAGGGGGCATAGTCTTTCATTTCAACAAACTTGAATCCCCTTAACCCATGGATGATCTATGCCAAGTTTGATTGAATTTGGCCCAGTGGTTCTGGAGAAGATGAAAATGTGAAAAGTTTACAGACAGATGGCAGATACAAAGTGATTAAAATAGCTTACTTGAGCTTTCAGCTCAGGTGAGCTAACAATATATCTTTTAAGATGTTTCAGCATATATATATATCTTTTATTAATAACAACTTCTTACCCTGTCCCTTTTCTTTTCAGTGGAATGAAATCTGGGTTGTAAGATGGTAGATACATTTTTATCCATTCTTCAGCTTTCTGGAAATGTCATTTTGGAGTTTCAGACAGGCTTTGTTTCCTGAAATATACTTTAATTAAAAAAAAATGTTTAGAATTTCTGACTTAATTTTGAACTACATGTATTTGGTATAAGTAAATACTTGTAATGTTCAAGGGACATTATATGGAACGAGCACATGGGATTTTAATATCATTTATATGTATATACTTAGCTGTTACCTTCCCATTGCATGTGTCATGGAAGGATGGTTGTATAGGACATCATCTGCTGATTCACAATGGCCTTTCTTGTTTTTCCTTGATATTTCGAGTTGTACTCCCTTTTCGTATCAATTACATTGGTTTCCATCTTATGATCTGTCTAAATATTGAAACTGTTATAAGATTTCTCATATGAGTTAAAATGTAGATATTACTGGAGACTATTATTTTCATATAATTTTTCCATTTAACAAGCCTAAAAAATCTTGTATGCAGATGCTTTGTGTTACCACCATGGTTTTGACCTTCAATTCTTATTGAATCTAATCTGGGTAGATCTACAGTTCACGCTTGCCTTTTATTAATTATATTGCATCAAAATTATTTGCCTGCATCATTAAAATTGCATGTGATGCACGTTATATGTATAAATTACACCTTCTTTGAAAAGTAACATAAAGTCAAATGCCATAGTAAAAAAAAGATAATATGGTAGATCCATGAAAGTAGGTTCAAAGTAGCTAATCACCTCTATTATGATAGGATAAACTTCGTGAAGCTGGAATATTACAAAATTTTACTTATCAGATTTAGAGTTTGATACAATCTTTTTAATAGATAAAAAACACCCTAGACATTTGTTCCTTACATTTATATTTACTAGTACCTTAATTTGCTAATTAATACATGCAAAGGTAGCAGTATGTTAACTACATTCTTTGGTTGTGTGGCACTAGCATCTATTGTTTTCAAGATAAAAGATCTCCAACACCAGAGACTGAATCTTCAATTTATGCCATAAAGCAGTAGTTAGGAGAAACAAGTAATGTATAAATTCACTTAATTAAAGAAAAAGTAATTAGTTAGTATGATCTATCTCTGAATACCATAGAGGCATAGCAGGGTTGGGCGGTTAAAACCGCCCTCGGTTTTAACCAGTGGTTTTAACCGTCCCGTTCAATACTCCCCAAGTGGTCAATAATGGTCAATTGTGATTTAAACTGTCCATTTTCCTATTTTTGTACATTTCTTGCAAAGATAAAGATAAATTAAGTCTTTTCATTATATGGATCAATTGCTGATTAATATTTTTCATTAGATAATCAAATGTAATTTCATAAGTTTGATATATTTGGTTTGCTAAAACTGACCGAAATATCTTCAGCACCTACCAGAGGGTCACAGTTCTATAACATAGCTTGACTGGAGACAGACCTCTTAATACATGTACCTGGACAGATTAAGAATAAAAGGTAGCTGGACATTACCTGAGCCCAGGAAGCAGAGTAGACAGGTGTTAATAAGCATAGGTTGGGACCAGAGATGACCAGTGTACCTGTTATTGTTATGAAAACATCACTAACCCACCCTCAAATGTTTATTCAACAGTATTCAACAGTTAAAATGAAGATTGATGAAACAATACTTATACTAAGTTAGTTCTTGTTAAATTAAGGAATTTGAACAGAAACTTTTACATCTCCCCAATTCAACAGAGTCATTTGTACATTATTTATGTAATATTATGACTTCTAAGTATATTATATATACCAAACAATTTTCAATCGACCTGTATTAACCAGTTTTAACCAGTATTGATCACCGGTCTCATATCAACCACTTTTTTGCCAACCCTGCCCCGGGCAAAGACATATAACAGATATATGTTATCCGTTATATGTCTATGTGAATATGTACTGCAACGTTGCATTCTGAAAATTAAACATATACACATTTATATAATTATACAAGTCCATATTGCTCTTTTTCCAGCCAATTTTGCATTTACTAGTTCTGGTATACATGCTATAACTGATGAATTTGATTACATCCCTTGCCCCCCCCCCCCCCCCCCCCCCCCCCCATTTTCATCTTAACACTTTAGCTCCCCCCCCCCCCCCTGTTGATGTCCACTCCCCCAAATCAATGTCTACTTTCCGAATTTTTGTTGGGGGTTGGACGAAAATACAATGATCATTTCGATGTAATGGGATTGTGAAACCAGCAGGATAATTTGGTTCAGACAGTGAGTTTGGCATTTCATTCATGCACAGAATAGCCCTACTTACCTGATCTCACCTCTGATATGTCCAGGGATCTATGTTTGCCCTACTTTTAGTTTTCTATTCTTCATGGGATTTATGCGATTAATCGCTGTTCATTATTTTCACTGGTCTACATAACGGTAAGAAAGAAATAAAGAAGTTTTTCCTTCAACGTATCCGCTTCGTTTGTTTATTGCCGCCATTGCGCACTAGCATTCCGGATAAATACTAACTACCGGATACGTCTCTTTCATTTCGCTCATTTCCGCGCGAGACCATGGGTTGTTTTCATCTGCCCGTGTAGCACATTCATTTTAATTTCAATAAAGATGTTACTCTCTCGCCAAAGAGGGATATTCGCGTTTTAGCAAGAATATCTCGCTATATAGGCGAAGTGTTCCCATTCTGTTTAATTACGGTTGAAAGTTTGTTAACACCTACTGGCTGCACTGAAAATCTTAACTCTGTCCCATCAAGCGGCAATCTCTCACCAGAGGGCGTATTACGCTGCGCTACAACACCCCTGCCAACGTCTGAATGTTAAGATTCTTGGCAAAACTTATTTCTACCTATTGCATTATAAAGTATGATTTTACAAGTTTTAGTGTTAAGCTTAAAATCTTAGAGTAAGTTCACAAAAACAACGAATTCCATGATTATTCTAGTATTATTGGATGAATGAATATTTATATAAAACCTTTTAATTCGCTCAGGTGTCTCATATTTATCAGCTTCTGCGTTTATAAAATTCAGACAAGTGTTTGATTTGCTTAGATATGATCATTACAGTTTGATATGCTAAGTTAGTTTTAGTACGTTTTGATATGATTTTTAGACGTTAGTGGAGCGTAGCGGGAACGATAACTCTGGGTAGAGATTGATCAAGCGGGCGCTTGTAAAAAGGGCCCTCATTTCCGATCAAAGACAAATAAGGACCATAAATGTAAAATAATGACCTATCCTTACCAGGATCAGTGTAGTGTTTGAGTGATTTTGCTTCGATCTTGCGTTGTTTAATTCCGGCCATGGTAAGTCTTATTAGACCCCTGAAACTCAATGTAGGATCCACCACTATCTTTCGATAAACGAAACTGGTTGCATTCTAATTTACGATGTTTGTCCATACCCCGTAATCCAAAGATTTTACAATTGTAGTAGATGTCACGTTTGATTCACTTTTGCCTCACGTCAACAGACAATTAGGTCCACATCATATTCGTACAAAACTTTACTCTATTCCATTGAGGGTTTGACACACGTTATTTGAAGAAGCTATGGCTAGTCTATACTTGGATTTTTCAACACCTGAATATAGAATGAACTCTATGATTATGGATGTTGCCTACCACAGGCTCTATAAACCAGCACGGACCATGCATGATATTCCTTCCAAATCATGCCGCCAGTTCCTTAAGCTCAAATTTACAAACAAAGGAATAGATGACGTCAACATAAGCAACATTCTTCGTCATAAAAGGGTTCAGTCATGTATTCCAACTTATTTCAAGTTCAAGTCTACACCCTGTATTTCCTACAGCTATACTTCTACTATTGCATCCAAACTTTTTAATTATAAACAAACGTTGCAGTGCTTAGATATAGACCATCTTATACGTAATCCACCAACATGTTCTTGTTCTTCATCTTCTTTCAACTATAGTCCAGCTGGACATGTCATTACTGGTGATGTTGATATAGTTGAAAATGAGGACCTCAAATCACTTATTCTTAAAGGTCCTAAATACAGAGAACCTCGGTCTTTTAATTGGCGACAGAACTTCATCTCTATTATGATTTCTGTCGAAGATTATGCCAGACGATGGGCTAAATATGAAAAAGAAGAACTTGATACATTGTCAGAATGGGTTAAAAGAATAAGAGGGATATTAAAATTCCGCATTAGACACATGAAAACAAAAGTACGTACCATCTATCCTTCTGTGTTAAGTAAACCAGAAGTGATAAAAGCATTAGATAGGTTACATGAGGAATATGTTTAGGTTCTAGCTGACAAAGCTAGTAACAACACTGTCTTTGTATGTAAGGCTCATTATTACAACTGTATTTTAAACGAACTTGCCATTAATTCCACTTTTGGTAATCATACTTATACTCCAACTGCCCTTTCAAAAGATGAAATTCTTCAAAACCATGCTTCAGTTTTAGACACATTTAATATTCCAGTCAATGGGTCGAATGAATATGAGTTACCGTACCTATACTGGATTCCTAAACTACATAAAAACCCTTACAAACAAAGATACATTGCTGGATCCAGTAAGTGCTCTACCAAGCCCTTATCTTTGCTCCTCACGAAAATGTTAACAGTTGTGAAGGAGAAACTTCAAACTTACTGTGCGACTACACATGCCAGAAGTGGTGTTAATCAAATTTGGATTCTAAAAAATTCTAAAGAACTTTTAGTAAACTTGAAATCACAGAATTTTTCCCAAATCAATAGCATTAAAACCTATGACTTTTCAACACTATACACGACCATTCCTCACGATAAATTAAAGACTAGACTTTTTGACATCATAGACAGTTGCTTCTTCAACAAAAATGGAAAACGGAAATATTCATATCTAGTGATCAGTCATTCCAAAACTTACTTTGTTAAACACCACTCTGATTCCACGCACAAGTACTCTGAAGTTGAAATAAAAAATATGCTAGAGTTCCTCATTAACAATATCTTCGTGGTCTTTGATGATCAGGTCTTCCAACAGTCTGTTGGAATTCCCATGGGCACGAATTGTGCTCCTTTGTTAGCTGACCTGTTTTTATATTCATATGAAGCAGAATTTATTCAAAAACTTCTACGTGAGAAGGAAATATATCTCGCTGTGACTTTCAATTCGACTTTTAGATATATCGATGACGTTTTGTCTATTAACAATGATAGCTTTCATTCATATGTCGATTTGATATATCCCTGTGAGCTCGAAATAAAGAACACCACAGAGTCGTCCACCTCTGCTTCATACTTAGATATTTTATTGAAAGTAGACATTAACGGCAAACTGACATCTCAACTGTATGACAAACGGAATGATTTCAGCTTCTCCATCGTCAACTTCCCATATCTATGTAGCAATATTCCATTATCACCTGCATATGGTGTTTATATATCTCAACTGATTCGATATGCAGGAGCTTGTTCTGGGTATAGTCAGTTTTTAAATCGAGGTAAGCTACTGACAAACAAGTTGATGGAACAGGGATTTCAACAGTCTCGATTGAAGTCAGCATTTCGCAAATTTTATCGTCGTTATAACGATCTAGTCCGTCAATACAACCTCGCATTGGGTCAAATGCTGTCTGACGTGTTTCATACCGATTGTTAAGCCGTTCTTTGCACACTGATTTTGACTGCGGATAACTCCGTTTACCTGATTAGGATATAGGGCTCACGGCGGGTGTGACCGGTCAACAGGGGATGCTTACTCCTCCTAGGCACCTGATCCCACCCAGGGGTCCGTGTTTGCCCAACTATCTATTTTGTATTGCTTGTAGGAGTTATGAGATTGATCACTGTTCGTTATCTTCACCTTGCATTAAACTCGGAAATTATATTTTTAATGGATATCGACACGGCAGCGGGCCTAGATGTCGTGAATTCTGATTTGAACTTCACCTTGTGTTAAAATTGTCACTGTCAGGTGGTGTTCAATAATTTATTTACACAGTACAGTTTTAAAAAATATGCAAATGATGGTTCCGCCCACTGGTGTATCTCCAGTTATTGTACACTTTTTATAAAAGGAAAAACACCACAGCCAAGATACAATGTATATGACATTGGCTAGGTAAAACAGGCAAACCTTTTTTGAGCCTGCGTGTTTTCAGTTCGAATGGGCCTTTGATAAATGTTTGAAGGTATATTTTACACTAGTGTAGTGGAAAAATATGTTTGGTATTATCTGATATTTAAATATTGAGGCACCGATGTAAAAATACGGAAAGATATGACCCAAAACATGCACAGATATAGCTGTGTCGTAAATCAGAAAGGTTTGATAACAACGCAAGGTTTTCTGCAGAGTTTTATTTCCGCAGCTAGGTAAAATGCAGTTATATAGAACAAATTATTGTGAAAATAACACAATGCTTGTTAATGTATGTTGTCGGTAAACACGTGGTTTCCATGGTATAATTTTGTTCACGGTTGACATGCTGCTGTGACTTACAGTACATGTATCATATTGAACCTTTTTTCACTCATTAATGCATCACCTTTAGTTCACTATAGACCCCCTTTACTTTTGTTTTTAACCAGACTTTGGCGGAATAAAGATCAGTCATGTAAAATATGTGTGTGTGGGGGGGGGGGGCACTTTTTTTTTTTTTTTACTATGATCCGATCAATATAGGCCTACATGTAATTATGTAGTAGAAGTTATATTCCAATTTCTTCAAATTACAGTGTAATGCTCATAAACTGTCACTACTATAATACTAATATCTTGTAAAATGTTAAGCTAGATCAAACATCGACACAAAAATAACATCGGAAATTACCCGCTACCAAAATGTCGTACTGCACGACTGCATCCGCGTTTCCGATCGCGTCTGAGTTTACAGGGTGTTTCATCAATCGGTTGGGTGTTTCATATGACGCGGTCGCGTTATCGAGAATCGCTTTTTGATACCAACGTCATAGATAGTGAACGTCATAATGTTATGAATCGTCACAGTAATCCACTTTCCTGAACTACCAGTGTTGCTGCTAAACATGGCTGATACCATTGCTTTTTACTTAGTAGAAGAAGGTATTAAGCAGAACAAAGATTCTACTCGTTTTCAGAAGGCTATAAGTCAGATAATACTGACTTGTGCAGAAGCTGAATCAACGTATGTACAAGAAATCGAAAATTGGAAGTCGAAATATCAAAATGAATGGCCCAAAGAAGTTGGCGGAAAAGATCTTTTTCAATTCTTCCAATCTGCCCCGTCTGGAGATGTAGACCGCTTGGTAGAGATTCATAGAAATATTTTTGATAAGCTCATGGTCAAGAATGGTCCCTATCAAAATATCATAAAACTCACCCGGCAGGTGCAGGAAACAAGGTTAACAGGAATAGAGGAGAAATTTAAGTTCTACAACAAACAGCGAGATGATTTAGAAAGCTCTGTCAAAAACCACAAGCAGTCGTTGGACAACTTGAAAGTCCAATTGATCGAGATAGAAGAAAAAAATTCCCAAAGGAGCAGAGGACATTCTGCCAAGAGCGTGCGAAAGTTACATTCCTTGAATACGCAGATGTCTGATCTCCGATAACAAATCAAAACAACCTCAGCAGCTTGTATGGAAGTTGAGGCAAAGTTACAGTCTTTCGTCAGTAAGAAGAAGAGGGCCCTACATATGATGTTTCTACAACTCAAGGAATTGGACAGAGACAGATATTCCGTGATTTGTAAAGTGGTTTCAGAGTTTGTGAAAGAAATCACTCCGCGATATAACTCAGTTGGTGAAAGTATACATGAGAATCCGGAATCCGTCAAGAATCTTCTAGAAATTCACAACCAGAATTGGAAACAAACAGAAGAAAGGGCGAGGCTCAAGAAGGCTGGACTTATCACGGGGGTTGATATGTTCTTGGTGACCAATCCTTCTGTTCAAGAGAATCTAGATTTATATGTTACAGAGGAGGGAACAAAGACCAGGAAGAGGCAAACGGTCCCACCACATCCTTTACCCCATTGACAGCAAGACCTACTAGAGAAAAGTACTCACACAGTTCAAAACACAACAGCCTCTCCTGCAAATTTTGATACAATGATAAAATGCAAACGAATCATGAAATTTCCGTCACCGTTGGTGACAGAATATTCGGAAGATGACATAGAAACTTTAGAACTACCAAACGAGACATTCTGTCGTCTACCAAGTCCGTTCATGGTCAAGGAATTCTGTGTGGATGAGGCCAAAACGTGCAAGACGATAGAAAACAACCATCCCAGCAGAAAAGCGGAAGGAGATTACTTAGTGGTGAACGAAGATATTGGAAAGATGCGCAACGTAAAAGTATTCGTCACAACCAGTTACAAAGCTCGAAGTAACAAAGAACTTACTATTAAGAAAGGACAAGTCATAAAGCAAATAATGGGAGATAGCGAGGAAGGATTTGCTTATGGGTGGATCCGTAAAACCAAGCTATCAATGAAACGATACGGTTGGTACCCTATAAGCATTGTGTCATGTCAGTAAAACCATCACACTTAGTACGGTACGTACTGAAATACATTGAAAATGAAAAAAAAGTTCTTTTTCTTTTAACTTTAGAATTTGCTATCTTTATGAATTACGTTGGATTGAAAGAATATTGGAATTAGAAATGGGCAGAGTATCACATGAAAAATCCGATGTGTAGTAGTGATTTGTTCAATGACATAATGGTAAAAGGTTTAATATATATAAGATATTGGTAGCTTATTACTATTATTTCAAAAATACTTACTTCAAGTATCTCTGCTCAAAATAAAAAAATAACAACAAAACAATCAATTAATATCAGATTTTGTTTGGTTATGCCAAGATTTCAATTATTTGTCGCGTACGTTAAAAATTAACATTTTCTCATGTAATCGCTTGTATCATTGACTACGGTAATTTAGTTTTATATGTTTGAACTTGGTGCTTTGTATATAACTTCGTTTTATCGATAGATGTGTTCACGTGTACTATTGTCACGTGATATTTATTTTATAACTATCAGGAATGGAACACTATGATCGCCATTTAACAGCGTTAGTAGTAGTATACTTTTGAGGATCATTTATTCATCCTTAATATCCTCTATTATAAGGATTATAAAACTATATGCAATATCAAATATCTTGTATACATAGAAAAAGTGAATACATATACTCACCATTGCCATTGCAAAGGAAGTCTTTCCAAAAATGTGTATAAAATGTTAATGTATTTGGTACCCCATTTCAATTACACAATTATACAGTTGCAAAAATATTTGGGCTCTTGTTTGTATATAGAAGTCAAAGGAAAGTTCATTGGAGAGAGACAGTTTGAGAATATGGCATGCTGCAAGGGGATGCCTTGTCACTGTGGTGTTTAAAGGTCAAGGGTAGAAAATTTGACCACCATGTGAAGTTATTGATCAAGACCAATCTTCATGCATGGGATTTCTGCAAAGTACACTATTCAAGTTTTCTTTAATTATATACACATTTTGCGACGTTTAGGTAAATGCAAATGGAATGGAACCAACTTAGAACAAAATTTAATCTGCAATTTCATCACAAATAAAATGGAAGAAAATTTGACGTATTAAAAGACAATCAGGAATTGTATCGCATAATTGTTAAATTTGAATAAAGATGTTTTTTTCTTGATATGAACACATAGTCGGGATCCAGAGGTAGGACCTATTGTCATCCGTCGTCCGTCGTACATATTGTCACCCGTCGTAGATACTTGTAATTTGTGCGTGGTCTACCCTCATGGTACATGTATTGTCGTCCATTTGATAATTGCTATTTCCGGCCGCGATAGAGGGAAAGGAGAGGTAAGATAACTGTAGGTATCTCTGTTGAGAATATTTAGTTATGGAGGCCGAGGTCGCCTTTTTGTCAATCCCATTCAATGATAACGTGTTTGGCTGTTTCAATTTTTTTTTTATGTTTTATGCAGAAATAGAATACAAAAAGACATGTTTATTTATACTGGTAGTATAAATTTGAATTTAACATCTGTTTGATATGTCAATGGACGGCACTAGATGCCGTGCGGGTATGTACATATTGCCGTCGACGCACAATATGCTCCATCACGAGGGATGGACCATTTATTTAATGTTCACAGAGCGTATTATCCCCATTCACCAGTACTTATGAAAATGAAAACACACATTTCGAAATTTTTCAACCCGTTTTATATCTTTTAAATGAATGTTTCAAAATGTTTAACCGTATTTTGTGAATATACATTTTCTCACTAATGGTGCTTGTGGGTTCTTTGTTGGACATAGAGCCTTGACATTGACTTGTTCGTACTAGGGCGCTCTGTGTGGGATCTCCCAGTGAGATGCTATCTCTCCGAGTTCTCCAGGAAGCAAATAAATACGACAGCCGAATAGTATTATGGTGATATTACCAGAAAATATCTCGAAACTTCGATCTCAAAATTTCAAGATAATTATTTGAAGATTACGAGAACAAAATCTCGAATTTCGAGATAATTACGATCAAAGATGTCAAAATTTGAGAGAATTTTCTTGAAATTAGAAAATATTTCGAAATTTCGGGAAAAGATTTAAAAATTACAATGAAATGTATCTCGTAATTACGAGGTGATTATCGAGAACTATTGAGATCGTCACCTGTTGAAAGTGTGTCTGTGGTGACGGTCCTCGGCTTCCTGTAAATGAATTGTATCAACAAACCGTGTACTATCACGCTTATACACGTATCATGTTATGTCAAATATACCTCTTTTATAATTTCTCTACAAAAACAAGCTTTAGTTTTTACGATTTTATGAAGAACAAACTTTTAAAAAAAAATGTACATTTCATCAAATGTGTGAAGAGGGAGTTTCACAACCAGACATACGAACTCAACCATAGGTCTACGCATGTGCACTGTTTCATTCTAGACTATTTGATCATAATGCTCATAATCCTGTATATGCAAGGATATATGACATGGAAGGGTTTAGGACATTGAAATACAAAAAATCTCGCCAGTTTACTTTCGTTTTCTATCAATCTATGTAGACTGGTTTCTTTTCGACTAAGAACTAGTTGCCAAGTAACCCAAGTGTTGACGGTTGATTAGGATTGATCAAATTCATCAGTCATGGTATTTGTTCTGGATTTCAATATTTAAAGATATCGTAAAACAAATCCTAGTTCATTCGAATACCAAACTGGAACCAGAATCGGACAAGTTCACCATGCCAAATAAGATTAGAACGGAGTTCTCTTATCAAAGAAAATTGGGCAATTCACCTCTTTGAATTTGTGGTGAAGTCGAAAGCACTGACCATTTTTTAAAGGTCATTGAAGCAAATAGCACATAAAATAACAAAGAAAGAATTATTTTTTATTTAAGGTAACAATATTTTTAAAAACATATCTGACTTTCAGTTTCTCTCCCATATAAGTATCTCCGTACACCCTCATAGTCGTCCCAGCACTGGTGAAGTCTGTGCAGTCCTGTGTGAACAATATATTTTCTCAATCGTTCGACGGTCCATATATACGTCCACATTCACTGAGTAGCCGGGACACAGTCCGTGCACCCTCTTCTTGCCAGCACTGGTGTAGCCTGAATTCCAACCTGGCTTGTTTTCTCCGCTGATCCCGAAGAATCTGCTCCTCGCTAACGAGTCGGAATGTCTCATACCATAGGCAAATATCATTCAAAATTCTCTATTGATTTTTATCACAGGATTAAAGAGTAAATGTAAAGATTGGCTATTGTGACGTAACCCATATCACACAGTGCAGAATCTGCTTCATCACTACCAAGTATATATTATGTAGAGATAGATAGATATATCTATTTTGTATTGCTTGTAGGAGTTATGAGATTGATCACTGTTCATTATCTTCACCTTTCATAGATAGATAGATATAGATATCAGCACGACTCGGCTTGGTTTTATTGTTCCCTGTTTTACCAGTACCTACAAAAGCAGCGTCGTCACGTCGCTGTCTTCTCTGGTAAAGAACCTACTGAAAGTCAGTAAAATAGTCTGATTATTCTTCATGGAGGGAGTGTTGAGAGGAAATGTAACGACCAAGCGAGGCGCCGTGATTCAGGTAAACATCGCTACGATTTACATTTTTGTTAATGCGTCATGGTTTGCAAAAGAGGACGGTAAGCTAAAGTGGTCATAATTAAACCCCCCATTGTATCCGACTAAATCAGTTAGAAAATCGATTCAAGAACAGAAATGGTCGGTTTACTTTGAGATATGTTATTTATCGCAGAGATAGCAATACAAAAATATTGGAAAATGACGTATTAAATGTAGAATTTAAAAAAAAAAAAAAAAAAAAAAAAACCGCACAAAAAACCCCAGAAGCACTTTTATATCTTCAATATTTTTATAACATCTATTATAGATGTACAAGGTCTGAAAAATGTCAAGTACAAGCTGTGAGAGAAGTTTGTTGCTTGTAAAAGTAGGTACCATATTTAAAAATGACAAAGTTCATCTACATCACGTATATGTACATTTTTCGCAAGAACAGGCGCTTGGATGTGGCAGCAGCTACACTCTGGAACTCTCTGCCTGATACCCTCCGCCGTTGTCAGAATTTGAACACTTCTAAAAAAAAAAACATTTAAAAACACATCTTTTTAGACTTCCATATTATTAGTATTATAGGTGGTTAAATCTTTATGGTTTCTTTACCATCATTTTAACATGACTTTTTCAAGTGTATAATTGTATATTTATTTCAACTATTGTATTTTATAGCATTTGATTGTACGGCGTGGAACTTTTTTCATGCATATCATGTTTTAGATTTTAGTAATTTTACTTCACATTATTGATGTTTTTCTAGCATTGTTTTGATATTATCGGTCTTAATGCTATTATAATTTCCTTTTACTACGTTTATAACATGCTGTATCATTTTTATTGTGTGCAGCGCTTTAGAGTGGTTATTCATAGTCATATAGGGCGCTATATGAATAAATATTATTATTATTATTATTATTATGTCCAATCACTTCCAATCACTTCCAGAAAAACACATGCACATCTTTAATGCTTCCATATCGTACAAAGGATGTCAAATAAATGAGGAGTTGTTTACAAAAGTAGATACTGTCTATTCTTATAAACTGACAAAGTTCAACTACACGTAAAGTTTTCGAAAGATGTATGATAATTTTTAAAAAGACACATGCACATCTTCAATGTGTCCATTACAACTGTACAAAGTCTGAGGAATATCAAGTTAGAGGTATGAGAGGGGTTGATCGCACAGAGTATGTACCTTATTACAAGGACGCCAGCCCGTTTGCACGTTGTACAACCCAGTCCAAAAATAGATGGCAGAATCACAGTTTAAGATGCATTTGAAAGAAATTATAATTTTTAAAAAAAAACTGATCAGCATACAGATTTAAAGTAATTCATTTATACGCAGATATAAACTCTAGGGGAAAAAGGAACTTATTCAGATGATCTTTTATTTAGATAAATATATAGATATTTTATGGAAAGTATATATTAACAGCAAACTAAAAACCCTATTTTATGACAAACGGGATGATTTCGGCTTCGCCATCGTCAACTTCCCATATCTATGTAGCAATATTCCAATATCACCTGCACCTCTCAACTAATTCGATATATGTTCCATATATGCACCACGTGTTAACTACTAGGCTTCAAATGTTCACCCCTTTGGTTCATATATGTACCACGTATCCACCACTCGGTTTTATAATGTGCCACATGTTCGCCACCCTGTTAGGTTCTGGGCCTCTTGTATCTTTTTTTCTATTCATTCATTGATTTAATTTTTTGCTCATTAAAACAGGATGAAAGAGACGTGGAGCAATTTCTAATTCCACTTGGAAGTGAAAAGAAACACATAAAGACACATACTGGTAATAAATCTTATAGTTATAATCTCTGGAAAAAAATCAAAATAAAGCTGAAAGATTAAAGAAACACGAAAGAATGGATACAGATGAAAACCCTTGTAAATGTGACGTTTGTGGGAAAGAATTTAATGCTGCAGACCAACTGAAGAGGCACATGGTAGTACACACTGCAAAAAGACCGTTTAGATGTGAAATGTGTGTGAAGGGGTTCATATCTAGAACTTCTTTACAGAATCACCTGGTAACACACACGGGTGACAGATCTTTTAAATGTGATGTCTGTGGATTAACGCTTAGTCTAGCAGGAAATTTAAAGAGACACATGAAGACACATGCAGGTGAGAAACCTTTTCAGTGTCATGTATGTGGGAAAACCTACCGAACAGAAGGGTTATTGAAAAGGCACATTGCGACGCATACAGATAATAAAAATTTTCAATGTGATGTATGTGGGAGGGCGTTCAAAGCTAGATGTTTTTTACAGAGACACAAAATAACACATACAGGCGAGAAACCTTATGAATGTGGTGTGTGTGGAATGGCGTTTAAATCTAGATGTGTTTTAAAGAGACACATAGTAACGCATACAAGTGACAGATCCTTGGAATGTGAAGTCTGTGGAAAGGGATATCGTCTAGCAGGAAATTTAAAGAAACACATGGAGACACATACAGATGAAAAACGTTTTCATTGTGGCGTATGTGAGAAAACCTTCCGAGCTAGATGGAATTTAAATCAACACATGAAGACACATTCAGATGATAAACCTTTTCAATGTGATATATGTGGGATGGGTTCAGGATAAATTTCTTCTTAGAGAGACATATGGTAACACATACAGGCGAGAGACCTTATAAATGTGATGTATGTGGCAACACTTATACTCAGTTAGGAACTTTACAGATACACATGAGGACACATACAAATGAGAGAGTTAATAAATGCACATTCTGCGGGAGGACATTTCCTTGTGCTCAAAAGTTAAAGAAACACATGAAAACACATAATTACAAATGTGATGTCTGTGGAAAGGCTTATAGTCGATTAAGGTATTTACGAATACATAAAAAGACACATACAGGTGATGAAGATAAAACAGGTGATGCACTATATAGATGCGATATATGTGGGGAATATTTCGACCAGTCAAAACATTTACAGGCACACATGAGGAAACACACCAGTTCTAGGCCATATGAATGTGATGTCTGTGGAAAAACCTTTTGTCAATTAGGAAATTTACAATCACACATGAGGACACACACAGGCGATCCACATAATAGTTCAGCGGGAAGGGGATTTCTGGTTTAGGGACCGTAAAAAACACGAGGATTCATACAGGTGATAAACCTTATATGTGTGATGTGTGTGGTAAGACATTTAATGTTTCATACAACTTACAGAAACACAAGAGAACACAACACAAGTGATAGACATGCGCATTAGAAATATTGCAGTGAAAGCTGGAACCTACAGAGGCTTGATATAATGTGCATTAGAAATATTGCAGTGAAAGCTGGAACCTAGAGAGGCCTGATATAATGTGCATGAGAAATATTGCAGTGAAAGCTGGAACCTAGAGAGGCCTGATATAATGTGCATTAGAAATATTGCAGTGAAAGCTGGAACCTAGAGAGGATGATATAACGTGCATTAGAAATATTGCAGTGAAAGCTGGAACCTAGAGAGGATGATATAACGTGCATTAGAAATATTGCAGTGAAAGCTGGAACCTAGAGAGGCCTGATATAACGTGCATTAGAAATATTGCAGTGAAAGCTGGAACCTAGAGAGGCCTGATATAACGTGCATTAGAAATATTGCAGTGAAAGCTGGAACCTAGAGAGGCCTGATATAATGTGCATGAGAAATATTGCAGTGAAAGCTGGAACCTAGAGAGGCCTGATATAACGTGCATTAGAAATATTGCAGTGAAAGCTGGAACCTAGAGAGGATGATATAACGTGCATTAGAAATATTGCAGTGAAAGCTGGAACCTAGAGAGGCCTGATATAATGTGCATGAGAAATATTGCAGTGAAAGCTGGAACCTAGAGAGGCCTGATATAACGTGCATTAGAAATATTGCAGTGAAAGCTGGAACCTAGAGAGGATGATATAACGTGCATTAGAAATATTGCAGTGAAAGCTGGAACCTAGAGAGGCCTGATATAATGTGCTTGAGAAATATTGCAGTGAAAGCTGGAACCTAGAGAGGCCTGATATAATGTGCATGAGAAATATTGCAGTGAAAGCTGGAACCTAGAGAGGCCTGATATAATGTGCATGAGAAATATTGCAGTGAAAGCTGGAACCTAGAGAGGCCTGATATAATGTGCATGAGAAATATTGCAGTGAAAGCTGGAACCTACAGACATGATATAACGTGCATGAGAAATATTGCAGTGAAAGCTGGAACCTAGTACAGAGGATGATATAATGTGATGATAACACAATTGATGGACCTTATACATGTAATGTATGGAGGAGGGCACTAAATGTTAAATGGGACATCCAGGGGTACATTTATGAATAATACTCACCAGATACAACTAATTACGATAATGGGAAGAAAAAGATTTGAATGCATGTCCTCCCTTTTCATTTGAGTCCTAGTACCACTGAGTTCAAGTTATTTCCTATATTAGAAAATCTACATTTAGGTGTTACTCTTATGCAAAATTCAACGAAATCACATTTTCTTAGCTAATCTTTAGCTCACCTAAGCCGAAGGCTCAAGTTAGCTTTTTTTATCAAAACGTTCCGTTGTCTGCCGTTTGCATCGTTGTTGGCGATATAAATTTGTCAATTTTCATCTTACTCAGAACTACTTTGCTAATTTCAACCAAACTTGGCACAAATCATCCTTGGAGGGGATTTAAGTTTGTTCAAATGAAGAACCATGTCCCCTTTAGAAGATAATCATAAATATGCAAAAATAGGATGGGGTCATTCAAAAATTTCCTCAAGAACATCTGAGTCAGACTAGATCAAATTTACATGGCAGCTTCCTGACATAGTGCTGATTCAAGTTTTATAAAAATCTTGGTTCCCTGGGGTATGGTGGGGCCACTATTAGAGATAAAAGTTTTACTTGCAAATATTTACGGAATCCTCTCAACCGCCATTGGGTCAAAAATGTCAAATTTACATGGCAGCTCCCTGGCTTCATGGGGCCGCAATAAGGGATCAAAGTATTACATGCAAATATATAGGGAAAATCTTTAAAAGTTTTCTCGCGAAACGCTGGGCAAAAAAAGTTAACGTGGAAGCTTTCTGAAATAGAGTAGATGCAATTTAGTTAAAATCATGTCGGGGGGGTCAAGGCGGGGGTCAAGGCCGCAATAGGGGATGAAAAGGTTTACATGCGAATATATAGGGAAGAGATTTAAGTATGAGTCAAGGTGACTCAGGTGAGTGATGTGGCCCATATGCCTTTTGTTTTAAATCATGAAATGGCATACATATTGTACCAGTTTCAAGAATTCCTTTTGAGTCAAAGTTTGTATAGGCGGATGTTTCGTCAAATTTTGTCCACTTAATATAGACTTAGTTCACTTGCTGGATTATGTATTTTTCAGATATCCAACATGTCTTATAGTTTTAAATATGTTTGTCTTTAATCAGTATTTATAAAACAAAACTGTCACTTGAATATCTGTTGTTGTTTTTTTTAGAATAATGATTGATTGATACGGGATATCGGAACTAGAAAATTTTGGAACTCTTCAGAAAAAGAGGTTGCGAAAATTATGCGTCACTTGGGCATCTCTTGTATACAAATTGGTGATGGTTAAAGACAACTCATTTGTGATACAAAAATATCTGCCTGGTTTGAAGATTATTTTTCAGAATGTTGCAAATGAATGTCCTGGTATCAAAACATGAAATATTGGATAAAATTTCTGAAGTTTGGCAGCGGAGATAAAACAAAAATCTCCAGACGCCCCCCCCCCCCCTCCCCTTCTTGACATCGCGTTAAATTATCATTTATCAATACAACATTTGTTATTAGTACTTGCAAAGATCGATTTATTAGCTGGTTACTTGATATAGTAGCGGTGAATGGTAGTGGAAATGCAAATTAAGGTTAAATTGATGAATTGAACTCATACATGTACTGAAGGATATTCCCACCACCCCCTTTACGATTTAGGGGTTTGGGCATAACTGCTTTTTTGCTAAGATTTTTCATGTTAATCTAACGGCACCTTTTTTGTTTGTTCCCTACCCACCAACTTTCAAATACGACGCTAGACTGTCACTGAACTCACTATATCATAGGAAGTAAGTTACATGTGCTTGTTCACTGAAAAAGTTGCCCAAGTTCACACAGAAAACGTGATCCCGTTGGACATACTAAATATTAAAACCGTGACGGAATCGGAGACGAAATAATGCTTCCGATATTCCGTATTGATTGTATACTGTTTAACGTCCCGTTCGAGAATATTTCAATCTTATGGAGACGCCATCATTGCAGGTGAATAGTTGACCTTTCGTGGCTCTAGCTCTTTAGGCCTATGCTTGGCGCTTACAGCCGTTGAGCGGGGAGAGATCTTTAACGTGCCTCGCCTGCTGTGACACAGGGTTTCGGGTTTTGTAGCCTCATCCGAAGGACTACCCCATTTAGTCGCCTCGTACGACAAGATGAGACTGACTATAGTTAGTGATGTTTACCATACAACTGATGAGGCTGACTGTAGTTAGTGATGTTTACCATACAACTGATGAGATTGACAGTAGTTAGTTATGTTTACCATACAATTGATGAGATTGACTGTAGTTAGTGATGTTTACCATACAACTGATGATACTGACTGTAGTTAGTGATGTTTACCATACAATTTATGAGATTGACTGTAGTTAGTGATGTTTACCATACAACTGATGATACTGACTGTAGTTAGTTATGTTTACCATACAATTGATGAGATTGACTGTAGTTAGTGATGTTTACCATACAATTGATGAGATTGACAGTAGTTAGTGATGTTTACCATACAACTAATGAGATTGACTGTAGTTAGTGATGTTTACCATACAACTGATGAGGCTGACTGTAGTTAGTGATGTTTACCATACGACTGATGCGATTGACTGTAGTTAGTGATATTTACCATACAGCTGATGAGATTGAGTGTAGTTAGTGATGTTTACCATACAACTGATGGTACTGACTGTAGTTAGTGATGTTTACCATACAATTGATGAGATTGACTGTAGTTAGTGATGTTTACCATACAACCGATGGTACTGACTGTAGTTAGTGATGTTTACCATACAATTTATGAGATTGACTATAGTTAGTGATATTTACCATACAACTGATGAGATTGACTGTAGTTAGTGATGTTTACCATACAACTGATGATACTGACTGTAGTTAGTGATGTTTACCATACAATTGATGAGATTGACTGTAGTTAGTGATGTTTACCATACAATTGATGAGATTGACAGTAGTTAGTGATGTTTACCATACAACTAATGAGATTGACTGTAGTTAGTGATGTTTACCATACAACTGATGAGGCTGACTGTAGTTAGTGATGTTTACCATACAACTGATGCGATTGACTGTAGTTAGTGATATTTACCATACAGCTGATGAGATTGAATGTAGTTAGTGATGTTTACCATACAACTGATGGTACTGACTGTAGTTAGTGATGTTTACCATACAATTGATGAGATTGACTGTAGTTAGTGATGTTTACCATACAACCGATGGTACTGACTGTAGTTAGTGATGTTTACCATACAATTTATGAGATTGACTATAGTTAGTGATATTTACCATACAACTGATGAGATTGAGTGTAGTTAGTGATGTTTACCATACAATTGATGAGATTGACTGTAGTTAGTGATGTTTACCATACAACCGATGGTACTGACTGTAGTTAGTGAGGTTTACCATACAACTGCTGAGATTGACTGTAGTTAGTGATGTTTACCATACAACTGCTGAGATTGACTGTAGTTAGCGATTCTAACCACACAACTGATGGGATGAACTGTAGTTCGTCATTTCATAATACGTTCCCTTAGATCCAATACCATGTTTCGGTTTTAGACACATTGCTTATCTCAGTCAGTGGGTGGAGTGAATATGAGTTGTCGTGCCTATACTGGATTCCTGGACTGCATTAAGGTCCTTGCAGACAAAAGTAAGTGTTGTACAGTAAGTGCTCTACCAGGTCCCTATATGTGCTCCTCACGAAGATATTGACGGCTGTGAAGGAGAAACATCAAATTTGCTGTAACTGCATATGCCGGAGGTGTTGTCGATCGGATGTGGATTCTAATTTTTTTTGCAGTCTTGGGTTCGTGGGTTTTTTTCTCGGGTCAGCAACATCGAAACCTATGGCTTCTCAACACTTTTCACGACCATTCCTCACGATAAACTAAAGACTATACTTTTTACATCATAGATGATTGCTTTTGCAGCAAAAATGGAAAACGGAAATACTCATATCTAGTGATCAGTCATCCAAAAAATTGCTTTGTTAAACACTACTCCGATTCCACGCACATGTACTCTGAAGTTGAATAAAAAATATGCTGGAGTTCCTCATTGACAATAATTTCGTGGTCTTCGGTGATCAGATCTTCCAACATTCTGTTGGAATCCCCATGAGTACGAATTGTACTCCTTTGTTAGCTGACCTGTTTTTATATTCGTATGAAGCATTCGTATAATTTATTCAAAAACGTCTACGTGAGAAGAAAAAATATCTTGCTGTGGCCTTCAGTTCGACACTTAGATATATCGACGACTTTTTATCTAATAGCAATAATAACTTTCATTCATGTGTCGATTCGATAAATTCCTGTGAGCTCAAAATAATAGACACCACAGAGTCGTCAACTTCTGCTTCATATTTAGATATTTGATTGATTGATTGATGTTTCCGCCACACTCAACAATTTTTCAGTTATCTGGTGGCGACCAGTTTTTATTGGTGGAAGAGAGAACCCAGATACAATGTACCTGGGAAGAGACCACCTATCTTCCGAAAGTAAACTGAGAAACTTTCTCACTTACTGACCCGAGCGGGATTCGAATTCGCGCCGACAGAGGTGAGAGGCCGTGTGATTTTGATCGCGATGCTCTAACCACTCGGCCACGGAGATATTTTATTGAAAGTAGATATTAACGGCAAACTAACAACTCAACTTTATGACGAACGGGATGATTTCATGTTCTCCATTGTCAACTTCCCATATTTATGTAGCAATATTCCATATTACCTGATATTGGGGTTTATATCTCTCAATTGATTCTATACGCAAGAGCTTGTTCTGCGTATGGTCAGTTTTTAAATCGAGAAAAGCTACTGACAAACAAGTTGATGGTAATGGGGTTTCAATAGTCTCGTTTAAAGTCAGAAAGTTCAAATTCTATGGTCGATATAACGATCTAGTTTGCAAATACAACCTATCGCTAGGTCAAATACCGTCTGACATGTTTCATATCGATTGTTAGACTGTTCTTGGCACACTGATTTTGACTACGTATAACTCTGTTTACCTGTCCAAGATATAGGGCGCACGGAGGATGTGCAGGTCGACAGGGTATGCTTACTCATCCTAGGCACCTGATCCCACCTCTTTTGTGTCTAGGGGTCTGTGTTTGCCCAACTATTTATTTAGTGTTGCTTATAGGAGTTTTGGGATTGATCTCTGTTCGTTATATTTACCTTTCATCAATTCCTAGCCCCTATTAATACTACTTTGTATAGTTTTTATACGCCCGTCTTTAGACGGGACGTATTATGGTACAGCGATGTCTGTACGTCCGTCCGTCCGTCCGTTCAGGGTTTTCTCTTTATAATTTCATTTCCCTTTCACATATCATGCTGAAACGTGCTGTGTAGCTTCTTTGTGGGTCACTCTAGATCATACTGCAATTTTGATCCATTTCGACCTTCTTTCCAGGAGTTTTGCCCCTTTATTTGGAAATAATTATTATATGGAGGGTACATAATTTATCCGCCCTACTCCTCCCACAGTTTTCAAGTGAGAGCCTTCTTATTATGCCCCCTTCAAAGAAGAGGGGCATATTGGTTTGCACCTATCGGTCGGTCGGTCGGTCGGTCAGTCGGTCGGTAGACCATATATTGTCCGCTCAATATCTTGAGAACCATTCACTTGATGATAATGATATTTTATATGTGGGTTGGTTATGAGTAGAAGACGACCCCTATTGTTTTTCAGGTCAAAAGGTCAAAGGTCAAGGGTCAATCTACTCTGGACAGAGGAATATAATGTCCGCTCAATATCTTGAGAATCCTTTGCTTGAAAAACATCAAACTTAGCACACTGATATATCCTAAGGAGTAGATGACCTCTTAGAATTTTATGGTCAACGGTCAAGGGTCAAACTGGGCATAGAAATTTACTGATCATTCAATGTCTAGAGAACCCTTTGCTTGACAGACATCCAACTTGGTACACCAGTACATCTTCAGAAGAAGATGACCCCTATTGATTTTGAAGTCACATCGTCAAAGGTCAAGGGTCAAACTAGACATAGGAATATACTGTCAATTCAATATCTTGAGAACCCTTTCCTTGACAGACATCAAACTTGGTCCACTGGTACAACTTCAAGAGAAAATGACCCCTATTGACTTTGAGGTCACATGGTCAAAGGTTATGGGTCAAACAGGACATTAGAATATACTGTACGCTCAATATCTTGAAAACCCTTTGCTTGAAAGACATCAAACTTAGTACACTGGCACATCTTCAGGAGAAGATGACCCCTATTGATTTTAAGGTCATATGGTCAAAGGACAAGGGTCAAACTGAATATAAAAATATACTGTCCATTCAATATCTTGAGAACCCTTTGCCTGACAGACATCAAACTTGGTACACTAGTACATCTTCGGGAGAATATGATGCCTATTGATTTTGAGGTCACATGTCTATAGGTCAAGGGTCAACCTGGACATTGTAATATACTGTTCACTCAATATCTTGAGAACCCTTTGCTTGACAGTCATCAAACTTAGTACAGTGGTGTATATTCAAGAGGAGATGACTCCTATTGATTTTGAGGTCACATGGTCAAAGGTCAAACTGGACATAGTAATATACTGTCCACTCAATATCTTGATAACCCCTTTGCTTGACAGACATCAAACTTAGTACACTGGTACATCTTCAGGAGAAGATGACCCATATTGATTTTGAGGTCAAAAGTCAATTGTTGAACTGGACATTGTAATATATTGTCTCCTATATTTTAAGAATTATTTACTTGATTGACACCAAACTTGGTATACTGGTACATTATAAGGAGTAGATGACCCCTATTAATTGTTAGGTCACATGGTCAATTCACTCTTGACATAGGAAGATATTGTCTGCTCAATATTTTGAATTGATGATACTACTATCAATTAAATGATGTGTGTATAACCCTTTTCAATTTTGCACCATGGGGGGCATATGTGTTTTACAAACATCTCTTGTTTTGTGGAGTGTTTTATGGGTATTGAAGATGTGCATGTGGTATGGATTTTTATTTTCTATAATTTTTTAGAAAATTACAGGTTGTTGTACTTAGTCTATTTGGAAATTAATATTCTATGGAGGGTACATAATTTGTGCGCCCAACTCCTCCCACAGTTTTCAAGTAAGGACATTCTTATTTTGTGGAGTGTTTGTATAGGTACTGAAGATGTGCATGTGGGATGAATTTTGATTTTCTACAATTTTTGAGAAAATTACAGGTTTTTGAACTTAGTCTATTTGGAAATTAATATTCTATGAAGGGTACATAATTTGTCCGCCGAACTCCTCCCACAGTTTTCAAGTGAGGACCATCTTATTTTGTGGAGTGTTTGTATGGGTATTGAAGATGTGCATCTAGGGAAGGATTTTGATTTTCTTCCATTTTTGAAAAAATTACAGGTTGTTGAACTTGGTGCATTTTGAGGAAATCTCAATTTTTAAGCTAAGACCCTTTGTTCATATGAAAGTTTGTCACAGCCTCATGATGGCTGATAATACCTGAAGCAAAGTTATACAAATTATAGCACAAGAAAAACACCCTATATAGGGGATGCTTACTCCTCCTAGGCACCTGATCCCACCTCTGGTGTGTCCAGGGGTCCGTGTTTGCCCAACTATCTATTTTGTATTGCTTGTAGGAGTTATGAGATTGATCACTGTTCGTTATCTTCACCTTGAATATAAGCATTTCACGGGCGTATTATGTACCGTTTGCGGTACTCTTGTTGTTAAAAGCAATACATATTAAATTTTGTAAAGAATTATGCAATGAATGTTTATCTATCCTTGCTAAAAGTAAACCTCTTGATATAAAAAGGTCACGATAATGATCAGTGATCAATCTCAACTCCTACATCTCAGGAAATCAAAGCAATACAACCTGTAACTGTCTGACGGTATTTTTTCAACTATCCAATCATGTACCAAATAACACCTATAGGTATAACTAATATAATCCCCAACACCTATACGTATAACTAATATAATCCCCAACACCTATACGTATAACTAATACAATCCCCAACACCTATAGGTATAACTAATATAATCCCCAACACCTATAGGTATAACTAATATAATCCCCAACACCTATAGGTATAACTAATATAATCCCCAACACCTATAGGTATAACTAATATAATCCCCAACACCTATAGGTATAACTAATATAATCCCCGACACCTATAGGTATAACTAATATAATCCCAAACACCTATAGGTATAACTAGTATAATCCCCAACACCTATAGGTATAACTAATATACCCAACACTTATAGGTATAACTAATATAATCCCAAACACCTATAGGTATAACTAATATAATCCCCAACACCTATAGGTATAAGTAGTATAATCCCCAACATCTATAGGTATAACTAATATAATCCCCAACACCTATAGGTATAACTAATATACCCAACACCTATAGGTATAACTAATATAATCCCCAACACCTATACGTATAACTAATATAATCCCCAACACCTATACGTATAACTAATACAATCCCCAACACCTATAGGTATAACTAATATAATCCCCAACACCTATAGGTATAACTAATATACCCAACACCTATAGGTATAACTAATATAATCCCCAACACCTATACGTATAACTAATATAATCCCCAACACATATACGTATAACTAATACAATCCCCAACACCTATAGGTATAACTAATATAATCCCCAACACCTATAGGTATAACTAATATAATCCCAAACACCTATAGGTATAACTAATATAATCCCCAACACCTATAGGTATAACTATTATAATCCCCAACACCTATAGGTATAACTAATACAATCCCCAACACCTATACGTATAACTAATACAATCCCCAACACCTATAGGTATAACTAATATAAACCCCAACACCTATAGGTATAACTAATATAATCCCCAACACCTATAGGTATAACTAATATAATCCCCAACACCTATAGGTATAACTAATATAATCCCCAACACCTATAGGTATAACTAATACAATCCCCAACACCTATAGGTATAACTAATATAATCCCCGACACCTATAGGTATAACTAATATAATCCCAAACACCTATAGGTATAACTAATATAATCCCCAACACCTATAGGTATAACTAATATACCCAACACTTATAGGTATGACTAATATAATCCCCAACACCTATAGGTATTACTAATATAATCCCCAACACCTATAGGTATAACTAATATAATCCCCAACACCTATAGGTATTACTAATATAATCCCCAACACCTATAGGTATAACTAATATAATCCCCAACACCTATAGGTATAACTAGTATAATCCCCAACACCTATAGGTATAACTAATATACCCAACACTTATAGGTATAACTAATATAATCCCCAACACCTATAGATATAACTAATATAATCCCCAACACCTATAGGTATAACTAATATAATCCCCAACACCTATAGGTATAACTAATATAATCCCAAACACCTATAGGTATAACTAATATGATCCCCAACACCTATAGGTATAACTAATACAATCCCCAATAGTCGGCGCGCGCTCCCCTAAAATTTTCAATTTTAAGTAAATCGCAGCATCTTGTTTCGGAAAATGTACTATACGATAAAAGAAACAATAATTTCTTCCACTCCCGGAGAAATAAATGACAAAATCTTTTGATTTCTTGAATTACTTAATTGGGAGAACTTAATTTTTTCCAGAAACTCCTTAAAATTTGGGTCATTTTATTAATTTCACCTTATTAAAATAACAGAAAATAGTACAAATGACTAAATAGGAGAAATATTTCAAGCTCCATAAAATCTGTAAAATCCAGGAGCTTTCGGGGGCTTCGCCCTGGACCCACTGCTTCAGAAAGTCCCCCCCCCCCGTAACCGCAATTCCTGGATCCGCCCCTGAAATTGCTCCCTCCTGGGTTACTGTATTGCCGAATGTGCTTGAGATATTGCAGGCTAGGGCTTCTCTTTACTGGATACTGATGTTATAAATCGGCGCACGCAATAGGTCTACACTCTCTTCCGTCCCCCTGCACTAATACCTTGCATCCACTCCTGATTGTGTGGTATGATAAAACATCAGATTCTTTTAATCAACTTATGATCACATACAGTACTTGGCCATAAGTAAAATCCCAAAGAAAATTTTCTCTATACATTTCATGGAAAAAAATTCATTTTCGATGAAATAAATAGACCATCTTGTTTAGAAATATTAGTAACTATCATAAGTTAGCATAAAATGTTACGATGAAATATTGATAACATTTAATTCCTAAATATTTTTTAAAGATTTTTTATTCGAAAAATAGATAATAAAAAAAACCCACGTACTTATATAAGAAATAAGTGCTCTCAAATTATTTTAACTTCGTATTAAAATTTCAATCTTTACAAAAGATTATAATATAATTATTATGAAATCATTAGACGATACTGTGAATATTTCAGAGTTTATTGCTTTTTATTTCATCAAAATTGATCAAGAAATGAGTTCAGAGGTGGTTTTTTTTTTTTTTTTTTTTTTTTTTTTTTTGGGGGGGGGGTTTTTTTTTGGACTCGCGCTTGCAGCGATTCGTGTTGTATAGCTTTCCGCTCGGCACGGCTCGGCTTTATTGTTAACTATTTTACCAATGTCTCAACTTGTGAAAGTAAAGGCAGCATCGCATGTTCTCTAGCAAAGAACCTAGATAAACTCGGTAAAATAGTCAGATTAGTCGTCACATCACAAAGAGAGTGTTCAAAGGAAATGTAACCGCCGATCGAGGCACTGTGACACAGGTAAATATCTCTACAATCGATTTACATTTGTCATGATTTGAAAAGAGTACGGTAAGCTAATAGGGTCATAATTAAATCCCATGTCTCCGACTTTAATCACAGGTACCCGGATTTTAATCAGTAAATAGATATAAATAGAAAAAAGAAAAGAAAACTATATCTATATATATAAATACACCAGGCGTGCAACGACATTTTGCCCCCCTCCTCGACTCGAGTCCGATTTTATTACGTCACGAAATCACATCTCTGCACTAAATAAAATAACTCTACCAGATTAATCAAATTTACAAATTAATTTAGGTAAAATCAAAAAGATAAAATGTTATGATAAGAAAAAATGAAGAAATTTATTTTTGTGGTTTGTTTAGATTCTGAATTAGTTAGTATATTACATTGACTAACCCTTGTGCATTTTGTTATTTCGTGACGTCACGACATGTTAGTCAGGCCTAGGCGTAAACTGGTACCCTGTTGACCTCGCTTCTCTCGTGTACAACAGGTAAGCGCCATTTTTTGACAGCCAGGATTTGGGCTGTATCGTTATCTCACGCGTATGACGAGAGTTCATTTCAAAACAACAGCGACACTAGCGATGACGTCACAATCGACTACGTTACGTTACGAATACATGCGAAGAAGTATGAAGCGCGAGATTCGAGAAAGCTACAACGGCGCTACCCAATTTAATTAAAATCAGACTTCTTAGGTCCGTGCATTATACTCTGCGTAAGAGTATACGACGCGGATCTAAGAAGTCTGAATTTAATTAGAGTGCGGCGCAACCATTCGGAATCTCTCCAGCGCGACATGAAAATCAATTGACCAATGAAATCGACTCATTTGCGCTAATCAAAGTACCGCTTACCCGTTGTTTGTGTGTAGCACCAATCAACGGGGAACCAGTTTAGCTTTCGTGGGAATCAATCGTAACTACTCGGTTATTTCCGTAACCTTAAAGGAGATTGTGACATCACCATGCGTCTCACGTTATCTGATTGGCTTGCACTTGCGTCATCTTTCTAAAATATACTTCAGATAGATATAATTTCGATTGATTATCGTCTTCAAATAATTAATTCTATAAAGTTATGTATCAAAACTAGTTTTTTACCATGAAATAATATGAGTTGATATTCCTATTAGTCATTTTCGTTTTTATAACCATGCACCTTATTGGCTTTGACAAATTTTAAATAGCTAAGAAAAAGACGTAAGTGGTCAGAAGATTGAAGAACCAATCAGATAACGCGAGACGCATTGATATATCACAACCTCCTCTAAGGCTGTCAGATACGATGAAATAAATTGGAGAATACGACAAATTAAACGGATGGCATGGGATTTAGATGATTTGTTGCACACCTTTACATTACTTATACTCCAACTGCCCTTTCAAATGATGAAGTTCTTCAAAACCATGCTTCAGTTTTAGACACATTTGATATCCCAGTCAATGGGTCGAATGAATATGAGTTACCGTACCTATACTGGATTCCTAAACTACATAAAAACCCTTACAAAGAAAGATACATAGCTGGATCCAGTAAGTGCTCTACCAAGCCCATATCTTTGCTCCTCACGAAAATATTAAGAGCTGTGAAGGAGAAACTTCAAACGTACTGTGCGACTACATATGCCAGAAGTGGTGTTAATCAAATGTCGATTCTAAAAAATTCTAAAGAACTTTTAGTAAACTTGAAATCGCAGAATTTTTCCCAAATCAATGACATTAAAACCTATGACTTTTCAACACTATACATGACAATTCCTCACAATAAATTAAAGACTAGACTTTTTGACATCATAGACAGTTGCTTCTTCAACAAAAATGGAAAACGGAAATATTAATAGTGATCAGTCATTCAAAAACTTACTTTGTTAAACACCACTCTGATTCCACGGACAAGTACTCTGAAGTTGAAATAAAAAATATGCTAGAGTTCCTAATTGACAATATGTTCGTGGTCTTTGGTGATCAGGTTTTCCAACAGTTTGTTGGAATTCCTATGGGCACGAATTGTGTTCCTTTGTTAGCTGACCTGTTTCTATATTCATATGAAGCAGAATTTATTCAAAAACGTCTACGTGAGAAGAAAAAATCTCTCGCTGTGGCCTTCAATTCGATATTTCGATATATCGTTGACGTTTTGTCTATTAACAATAATAACTTTCATTCATATGTCGATTTGATATATCCCTGTGAGCTCGAAATAAAGGACACCACAGAGTCGTCCACTTCTGCTTCATACTTAGATATTTTATTGAAAGTAGACATTAACGGCAAATTGACAACTCAACTGTATGACAAACGGGATGATTTCAGCTTCTCCATCGTCAACTTCCCATATTTATGTAGCAATATTCCATTATCACCTGCATATGGTGTTTATATATCTCAACTGATTCGATATGCAAGAGCTTGTTCTGTGTATAGTCAGTTTTTAAATCGAGGTAAGCTACTGACAAACAAGGTGATGCTACAGGGGTTTCAACAGTCTCGATTGAAGTCAGCATTTCGCAAATTTTATCGTCGTTATAACGATCTAGTTCGTCAATATAACCTACCATTGGGTCAAATGCTGTCTGACGTGTTTCATACCGATTGTTAAGCCGTTCTTGGCACACTGATTTTGACTGCGGATAACTCCGTTTACCTGAACAAGATATAGGGCTCACGGCGGGTGTGACCGGCCGACAGGGGATGCTTACTCCTCCTAGGCACCTGATCCCACCTTTGGTGTGTCCAGGGGTCAGTGTTTGCCCAACTATATATTTTGTATAGCTTGTAGGAGTTAGGAGATTGATCACTGTTCGTTATCTTCACCTTCATTAGTATCTCACAAGTGGTCATCTCTAAAGCTTACAGAAGGTACAAACTGACTATTCAGTACGACTTATGAGGGTGATCGGTGGCGAAATAACATATTTTGGATACATGTTTGGTTCTGTATTAAATAATTTCATGGGGGGGGGGGGGTGTACATAAGATCTATACAAGGTATCCACACTTCAGGTACCTGTAGAATGACACCATACTTGGTACGCTGGTACATCAAAGGGAGTAGATGACCACATTTGAATTTTAGGTCACATTGTCAATCTACTCTGGATCAATATAGGAAGATATTGTCTGCTTAATATCTTGAAATGGTTTGGCACCACTATCAATTAAATGATGCATTTGTATAACACTTTTCAATTTTGCACCACAAGGGGCATATAATGTTTTACAAACATTTCTTGTTAAAACTCTTCTTCTCAAGAACGACTGGGACAAAAAAAGTTTACATCTACATGAAAGCTTCTTCATAAAATGCAGATTTAAGTTTGTTAAAACCATAGTTCCTGGGAGTAGGGTGGGACCAAAATTGGGGATGAAAGATTTATATGAAAATATTGATTGATTGATGTTTCTGCCACACTCAACAATTTTTCAGTTATCTGGTGGCGCCCAGTTTTGTATTGGTGGAAGAGAGAACCCAGATACAATGTACCTGGGAAGAGACCACCGACCTTCCGAAAGTAAACTGGGAAACTTTCTCACGTACCGGCGCGAGCGGGATTCGAACCTGTTACATGTGAATATGAAGGTAAAATCTTTAAATATGGGCCAAGGTAACTCAGGGGAGTGATGTGGCTGATGGACCTCTTGTTATTCAATGGATAAATTTCAGTGTTTCGTTTTAAGCTGAGCTTGAAGCTCAAGTGAACTTTTCTGATCATCTGTTGTCTGTCGTATGTCTGCCCATCTGGCTGTCTGCCTGTCTGTAAGCTTTTTACATTTTCCACTTCTTCTACAGAACCACAAGGCTAATTTCAACCAAACTTGGCAAAAAGCATCCTTGTGTGAAGGGCTTTCAAGTTTGATCAAATGAAGGACCATGCTTCCTTCAAAGGGGAGATAATAACAAAAATGCAAAAATAGGATGGGGTCATATGAAAATGTTCAACTCAAGAACCAGTGGGTCAGAGGAGCTGACATTTACTTGACAGCTTCCTAACATCGTGCAGATTCAAATTTGGGGGGTAGGATGGAGCCACAATAGAGGATCAACGTTTTACATACTAATATGTAGGGAAAATCTTTAAAGATAACAACCACCGGGCTAGGAAAGTACAAATTTACATGAAAGCTTCCCGTATAGTACAGATTCAAGTTTGTTAAAATCATGCCCCAAGGGTAGGATAGGGCCATAATATAGGATGAAAGTTTTATATACAAATATATGAAGAAAATCTTTAAAAATATTCTTCTCAAGAACCATTGGACCCAAGAAGTTTACATTTATATGAAAGCTTTTTGACATAGTGCAGATTCAAGTTTGTAAAAATTATGGCTTCCAAGGATAGGTTGGGGCCACAATAGGGATAAAAGTTTTGCATGCGAATATAAAGGGAAAATCTTTAGATATGGGCCAAGGTGACTCAGTGAGTGATGTAGCCCATGGGCTTCTTGTTGAAAATGTAATAATACCTATTATTTTTTGATACTTGTATGGCATTTGTACTTGTAACCTTGAAATTTGATTACTTTTAAGTAAAGGTAACCTGTGAAATATATTATATACCCGTCGAGGATGGGACATATTATGGTATGGATTGTCAATCGGTCTGTTTGTCTGGACCTTGTGGACAAGATCCAGACCATAACGTAGGCTCCAGGATTTTACGACTTGGTACATTTGATCACCGTGAATCATATATTAAAAATCAAGGCCGTAGTATCACTTAATAAGTAAACTTTGTGGGCAGGGGACATACCAAACTCTAAGATCCAGGTTATTACAACATAGCATATTTGATCACCATGCTGAGAGGAAGATGCCTATTGTTTTTCAAGGTCAAAAATCAAGAGTCAAGCTCATAGTATTACTTAGGAAAACCCTGTGGGCTGAGGATACAAACCAAACCATAAGCTCCAGGTTATCACAACTTGGGAAATTTGATCTCCATGGTGAGAGGAAGATGCCTAAGTTTTATCAAGGTCAAAGGTCATAATACTTGGTTGGAAAACCTTGTAAGCAGGATACAAACTGAATCATAACCTCCAATATATAGCAGTTTGGTACATTTGATCACCATGATGAGAGGAAAATGTCTATTGTTTTTTAAGGCCGAAAGTCAAGGTCAAAGTATAACTTAGTAGGTAAACATTGTAGGCAGGATAGAGACCAAACCATCAGCTCCAGGATATTGCAACTTGGTGCATTTAATCACTATTATGAGAGAAAGAGGCCTATTTTTTTCAAGGTCAAGGTCGTAATATCGCATTGTAGGAAAACCTTGTAGGTAAAATAGTTATATAGGTCAAACCATAAGATCTAGGATATTGTAACTTGGTACATTTGATCACCACGATGAGAGCAAAATGCTTGTTATTTTTTTTAAGTCAGAGATCAAAGGTTTAGGTTGTAGTGTCAGTTGATAAGTAAACAGAGTGCAGATTGAACTATTGGGGGTAGGACTGTCAAACTTGGTACAAATACATTATGTACTCCTCATGCCAATTGAAGACAGCTTTTTGTTTTGAAGGTCAAAGTCATAGTATCACATTATAAGTAGGAAAACCTTGTAGGCAGGATGCAAACCGAACCATAGGTTCCAGGATATTTCAACTTGGTACATTTGATCATTTTGATGAGAGGAAGATGTCTATTATTTTTCAAGCTCAAAGGTCAAGGTCACAGTATCACTTAGTAGGAAAGCCTTGTAGGCAGTATACACACCGAACTGTTAGGGGTAGAAACGTCTAATTTGGTACATCACATACACATTATGCCAAGTGGATGTTTATTGTTTCTCAAGGTCAAAGGTTAAGGTCGTATTAACAGGATACAAAGCGAACTGTTGGAACTAGGACCATCAAACTTGGTACTTATGCCAAGTAAAAATATTGCATAGAGTACATGATTTTGCAAAGAAAATATGTCACTCCCTGATTGCAGATTGCTGATACTATCTGAAGCCAAGTTCAACAAATCATGATGTAAGAAAAACGCCCTTTTTAGCTTTTTACAGGCGTATTATGTACCATTGGCGGTACTCTTGTTGGAACTATTCAAGGGATAGGGCTATCAAAGTTTGTTATAGTTTTGTTATGACAAGACCTAGTGATACTATCATATTTGATCTTGTGACCTTGACTTACTTTCTTGTAAAATTCAACTCTCACGTAAATCAATATATCTCCTGAACTATTTAAGGTAATTCCTCATACCGCATCATAATATTGAAAATCCAACAGACCTTGACCTGGAAGTTTGACCTACTTTTAATAAAAAATATTACGTATTCATTACTGTGTCTCCTGAATTTTGAGATAGATCTTTCATATTTTGTATAGATTTCATATGACAAAATATTTCATATCATACAATGATCTATGACCTTGTGACCTTGGTTTAATCCAGAGCAACAAGGTCATATTAGTCATATTAGTGTTGAGGCTTCTCTGTGTTATGTAAATTCATTTTCAGTTACGTTATTGTCCCCTTTCGGGATAGATTGGAGCCACAGTGTGGGGTCAAAATTTTCATGGGGAAAAAGAAATTGATAATTTTTGGGGGGAATTTACAACATCTGAACAACAGCAAGGCCAAGGTGACTCAAGTGAGCGTTTTGGCCATGAGTCTCTCGTTTGTGAAGGGTCCTTTTCAGATCTGCCAGAGAAATTATCTTGTAGGTACTGGCCCTGTTATCTTTTAATTGTGCAATACATATCTTAATTCATATACATGTATTTCATTTTTAATTTTTTTTATTCATTACAACAGGATGGAAGGGAGGTGGAGCGGTTTCTAATTCCATTTGGAAGTGTAATGAAACACATAAAGACACATACTGGTAATGAACTCTATAGTTATAATGTCTGTGGAAAAAAATCAAAATCAAGCTGAAAGATTAAAGGAACACGAGAGTATGGATACAGATGAAAACCCTTGTAAATGTGACGTCTGTGGGAAAGAATTTGATGTTGCAGACAAACTAAAGTGGCACATGGTAATACACACTGCAAATAGACCTTTTAAATGTGAAATATGTGTGAAGGGGTTCCTTTCTAGATCTTCTTTACAGAGTCACTTGTTAATACACACAGGTGACAGATTTTTTGAATGTGAAGTCTGTGGAAAGGCATTTAGTCAAGCAGGAAATTTAAAGATACACATGAAAACACATACAGGTCATAAACATGCAGGTGATAGACATTTTCAATGTGATAAATGTGCAAAAGCCTTCCGAACAGAAGGGTTTTATGAGAGACACATAAAGACACATACGGGTGATAAACCCTTTCAATGTGATGTATGTGGGAAGTCATTCAAAGCCAGATGTTTTTTACAGAGGCACATGGAAACACATACAGGTGAGCTATCTTTCGAATGTGATGTCTGTGGAAGGGGATATAGTCTAGCGGCAAATTTAAAGAAACACATGGAGACACATACAGATGATAAACCTTTTGAATGTGGCGTATGTGGGAAAACCTTCCGAGCTAGATGGAATTTAAATCAACACATGAAGACACATTCAGATGATAAACCTTTTCAATGTGATATATGTGGGATGGCGTTCAGGGTAAATTTCTTCTTAGAGAGACATATGGTAACACATACAGGCGAGAGACCTTATAAATGTGATGTATGTGGCAACACTTATACTCAGTTAGGAACTTTACAGATACACATGAGGACACATACAGATGAGAGAGTTAATAAATGCACATTCTGCGGGAGGACATTTCCCTGTGATCAAAAGTTAAAGAAACACATGGAAAAACATAATTACAAATGTGAGGTCTGTGGAAAGTCTTATAGTCGATTACGGTATTTACAGACACATAAAAAGAACACACATTCAGGTGATACACATAATAGAGATGATTCTCCATATAAATGCGATATATGTGGGGAATATTTTGCCATGACGAAACATTTACAGGCACACATGAGGAAACACACTGGTTCTAGGCCATATGAATGTGATGTATGTGGAAAAGTCTTTAGTCAATCAGGAAATTTACAGGTACACATGAGGACACACACAGGTGATATACCTTATAAATGTGATGTCTTTGGAAAGGCTTGTAGTCAATCAGGAAATTTACAGGCACATAAGAAGGCACATACAGGTGATGGAAATACAAGATGTGGTGCTCATCACAGGTGTGATGTATGTGGAAAGAATTTTTCTCAGTCAAGAGATTTACAGGTACATATGAGGACACACACAGGTGATAGGCCATATGAATGTGAAGTCTGTGGAAAGGCATTTTCTCAATCGCAGAACGTAAGAAAACACATGAGGATACATACAGGCGAAAAACCTTATATGTGTGATGTGTGTGGTAAGACATTTAATGTTTCATGCAACTTACAGAAACACAGGAGAACACAACATACGTGATAGACATGCGCATTAGAAATATTGTAGTGAAAGCTGGAACCTACAGAGGCTTGATATACTGTGCATTAGAAATATTGTAGTGAAAGCTGGAACCTACAGAGGCTTGATATACTGTGTATTAGAAATATTGCAGTGAAAGCTGGAACCTACAGAGGCTTGATATAATGCGCATTAGAAATATTGCAGTGAAAGCTGGAACCTACAGAGGCTTGATATAATGCGCATTAGAAATATTGCAGTGAAAGCTGGAACCTACAGAGGCTTGATATACTGTGATGATAACACAGACAGCTGATGGATCTTATACATCAAATTTTGTCCACTTGATGTAGACTTTGTTCACTTGCCGGATTATGTATTTATTCAGATATCCAACATGTCTTATAACAGTAAATCTGTATAACCAATTGTTCTTGTTTTTAAACTAGTATTTAGAAACAACTATTACTTGACCGTCTGTTTTTTAAATAAATGAATAGACAGTCACGTGACTTGCTGACAACTTCAAGAAAGATGGTTACTGAATTAAGGTCGCCCATCCCCGCATACGATGAAGCAGATTTGTTATATTATGTTTGTGTAATTCATGTGCATAGTTGTAAACAGCAAAGTAATGTTGAAATAATTTTAAGTTGAAAAATGTTTGGAATGATACTACTTCATTTTATGAAAGGCTTGTTGTCCCATTATTACTCCCAGTTTAAAGAAAACAAATTCGATCGATCGTTATACTTTTTGATGCAGCTCAATTGTATTGTCATTACTGATCTATCATAGTACATGTATGTGTTAGAGTAATGTATTGTATACATGTAATGGTACCCATAAAATTACTTTTGAAACCTTCTGTGAAAGGTATTATGGCACTGCGGCTCCACATAAAGCATAGTACAAAAAGTATATTCAATGAAATACAATGATTAGCAATGTTAAACAAAATGCATGAACACAACAGGTGAATATGGACGTTGCTGTCTTAATGAATGTGTCAATTTCCATCATAGTTTTGCCTTCATAATTCATTAATCCTTTATAGCTAATGGAATATGGACAATCTATTAAGCGTTTGGGCAAGAATCTACACCTTTTTAGAATAAGCTGAACAGATAATGGAATTAATCACTTTGTTACAAAGAGTACACATTCGTTCAGACCTATCAATACGTACGGATATTTATTTGTCGAAAAGGATAATTGATTGTCCCGCTTGTGATGACTGCGTTTTAAATCTTCATTATTTTCCCGGAGAAAATGCTTGGAAAGTCATTTCAATTTTTATTATTGAATTTGTCTTCTTTATTTCCATGCTCAAAATTCACAAAATATTAAAGCAATTCATTATCCCAGTATGATTGTAATGAAAAGTGTGGATACATAAAAGTGCTTAATCTTAGGAAAGGCGAAGATAACGAACAGTGATCAATCTCGTAACTCCTATAAGGAATACAAAATAAAAGAGTTTGGTCAAACACGGACCCCTGGACATACCAGAGGTACTTATAAATCATAAAAAGAATGCAAAATTCAGACTAGGGCAACACGGGTCCCTGGATATACCAGAGGTCAGATAGTAAGCTTCCCCTGTTAATCGGTAACACCCTCCGTGAGATCTATCAGGTGAATGAATAGTCCCTGGTCAAAACCAGTATGTGAAGAATGCCCTAAAATTTGATATGAAATATTCAACCTAATGACAAGTCGTCTTTGCAAATTAGATAATTAGAACAATCATAGAATTTGGCGAAATATTCACTTTAAACCAGACTTTTGAAACCCTTGCAACATCAACTTATTCATTGTAGCCTGTCTTTGTTTAATAGTTGATTATACACAGAAGATGCTCTCGGAATATTGAATCAGTTTAAAAACATAGCCACCATATGCAGGCGATGATGGAACATTGCTACACTAATATGGAAAGTTGACGAGGAAGAAACTGAGTTCATCCCGTTTGTCACTGGTACGTCAATGCAGTAACCACCATCCTACACGGCGACCAACGATAGATCCCAGAAACTTTGCTTAATGTGAATATTGTCTTAGCTTTCAAAGCTTTGATGTTCTTTGCACACATAATAAGCAAAATATGAAGTGATAGCTTGTTATAAAAACTCAGAGTAATTAAATGCAGAGTGTGTTTTAAAATTTGATGATGTCAATTACTGACATGAGGTTTAGAAATTGATTTCAGTTATTTCGTCGTACTGATTTGGATTTCAGTAACTACTGTGAACGAAATTTCGAATCGAGTAAAACTGCTGAATCAGTAGTCGATTACGAAGTAAGACAGAATTTAAAAACTTCTATTGACAAAAAGCTGATGTTACAGGAGTTCCAATTGTCTCATTTGAAGTCAGGGTTCCGCCATTCCCAAGGTCGTTGTAACAAAATGAATTTCCAGTACAACTTGTAATAGGGTCATATGCTGTCTGACGTGTTTCATACCAATTCTTAGGCCTTTTATTAACTCGCTGATTTTTGATACGGATAACTCCGTTTACCCGATCAATATATAGGTATCACAGTGGGCACGACCGGTAGATAGGGGATGCTTACTCCTAGGCATATGATCCCACCTCCGATATGCCCAGGGGTCCATAATGTGCGTACTCTTATTTTACATTCTTTATTGGGGTTATGAGATTGATCAATGTTATCTTCATCTTATCATTACACGCGTATTCGTGTTAAGTAACCATATTCAACATAAAACCCCTAATTTATGGCCGAGATTGATAATATTACAAAAGACTAAATGTAATGGTATGAAGCAATCGTTCGGACTCATTAAGCCTACGGAGTTACACCTGGATTTAACAGCAGACGACAGTTCATATTCTGTTTGTGAATTCAATTCGGCGGTAAACCAGCATCGATTTCGTTAATTTTGGTCAGACCTAATTGCAAGTTAGTATTTTTTCATACAATTTTTGGTCATGAAAATAAATATTTTAAGTGCAAACTAAAAACTCAACTTTATGACTAACGGGAAGATTTCAACTTTTCCGTCGTCAACTTCTCATATCTATGTTGCAATATTCCATTATTACCTGCATATGGTGTTTATATTTCTCAACTGATTCTATACGCAAGCTTAAGAACTTGTTCTGCGTATGACCAGTTTTTAAATTGAGGCAGGCTACTGACAAACAAGATTTTTGCCGCCCTTCATCAGCAATGGTGACGTTTCCATATGAGTGATAAATTCTCGAGTACGACGTTAAAATAAAAACAATGTGAAATCAATCAATCGTATCTATGAATTCTTTCGATGAGTTCTCATAGACTCGGACATTAGCCATAAGGAAAATATGAATTTTTCAATGATTCATAGATTCAATATGTTTTAGCTCTAACCACGTAGAGGCCTCCTTTTAGTAGTAAAGTTCTGTTTGAAATGAAAATATAAAGGACCAAAACTATAAAAAGTACAATATACGATTAGTATTACATCAACATAAAACAATTTCATTTTAGTTTGAAAATAAAATAAAGCCGAAAGGACCAAAACCATAAAAATGCAATAGACAAAAATTCTTAAACATAAAACGATTTCATTTATTGTTGGTTTGTTTGTTCGTTTTTTTTTTTGGGGGGGGGACACAAAAACCAAATAAACAATTACAAAACACATAATGAGATTATTGAATTTTTTTTACGTTAGCATCACTGAAGAGACATTATTTGTCGAAATGCGCATCTGGTGCATCAAAATTGGTACCGTATAAGTTTTACATTAACATAAACCAATATGAAAGCCCATGAGAACACACTCAAGTGATAGACCTTACAAATGTGACGTATGTGGGAAATGTTTCAGTCGATCAGAAGTGTTACAGAGACACTTGAGGATACCTACAGGTGATAAGCCATATAAATGTAATGTCTGTGGGGAGACATTTTCTGTATCAGGGAAATTAGGAAGACACGTGATGACACATACAGATGAAAGGCCCTATAAAGGCGATACCTGTGGAAAGACATTTTGTCTAGCAGGCGTTTTACGAAAACACATGATGACACATACAGGCGATAAACCTTTTCAATGTGATGTGTGTGGGGATGATTTCCAGAATAAATATTCTTTACAGAGACACATGGTAAGACATGCAGGTGACAAACCTTTTCATTGTGGTGTATGTGGGAAAACTTACACCCAGTCAGGTGCTTTACTTATACACATGCGGATACATACAGGTGATAAACTTCAAAAATGTGATGTATTGAGAAAACATTTCCTCTTGCAAAATCCTTAAGGATACACATGAGATCACACACAGGTGATAGATGTCTGTGAAAAGACTTACAGTGATTCAGCGAATTTAATGAGACATAGGAAATCACACACAGGTGATGCACATTCGATGTGATATATGTGGGAAATCTTTTTGTCAGTCAATGGTTTTTTATTACTGTTGGAACACACAGGTACATGATTACAATTCAGTTGATGAACCTTATACATGTACATAATATTAATGTGAAAGGGCATTAAGGCATTTTGGGGTGGGTTTTTTAGGGGGGATTTATTGATGTGTAAATTCTTATTCAGTTTTATTTTGTTCAATGAAAACAATTGTAATAAATAACATTGGAATTTTAGGAATGAAAAACAAAAATTACTGCATGTTCTTCCTTTCGAACCGTGATTCCAATCTGTATATGTTATCTCCTACATTACTGAATCTGCTTTAGGGTGTTACTTATATGCAAAGTTCCACGATGTTACACCTCCCTTGTTAATTGTTAATTATGAAATGTTTCTATTTTACATGTATACAAGTTATTAATCTTCTGGAAATGAAACTGATGTATAACCCATTTTTTTTTTATTTGGTATAAACTTCTCCTGATTTTTTTATGCTCCCGAGATCGAAGATCGGTGGGAGGAGGGGGGGGGCATATTGTTTTTATCCTGTCTGTTATTCTGTCTGAAACTTTAACCTTGCTAGTAACTTTTGAACAGTAAGTGATAGAGCTTTGATATTTCACATGAGTATTCCTTATGAGAAGACCTTTCCGTGGGTACCAACATTTTGTATCCTGTGACATCCACCTTGGAGTTTGACCTACTTTTAAAAAACGTTAACGTTACTAATGACCTTTGAACAGTAAGAGCTAAAGCTTTGATATTTCATATGAGTATGTTTTTTGACAACACCTTTCCGTTGGTACCAACATTTTTACCCTGTGACATTGACGTTTGACCTACTTTTTGAAAATTTTAACCTTGCTAATAACTTTTGAACAGTAAGTGATAGAGCTTTGATATTTCACATGAGTATTCCTTGTGACAAGACCTTTCCGTGGGTACTAAATCTTTTGACCTTGACATTTGACCTCCTTTCAAGAAAAATCACATTGGTCATAACTTCTAAATGATAAATATTAGAGCTTTCATATTGCAAATGAGCATTTCTTGTGACAAGATCTTTCTACTGGTACCAAGATATTTGTCCTTAAGACCTTGGCCGTCTTTGGAATTGGCCATTATCGGGGGCATTTGTGTTTCGCAAATACATCTTGTTTTGTGGTAAAAATACCCAACATGTCTTATGAGTAATGAAGATGTTTTAATTAAAAGTAATTTAAATTTACACACACACACACACATTGTTATCTAGATGTTACTGGGTTTAAATAGCGCCAAACGAATTTCATAAATAATATTTTACTGAATATGATTTTCACGTGGGATACATCAATGGCGACTTCATGCTTAACTCTGTCAAACGCTGACATCGTTCTACATAATACCGTTGTTTGCTGTCTTAGCCGCCAGTAACACATATATTTACATGCTGTACCGTTACATTCACTTTCTTCCGTATCGCCATTGTAGTTAGAATTAATGTTCTTAAAACACGACATCTAGCGGTGTAAAATGATTTAACAGGATGCTCCAAAGTATTTGAAGCCGAGGTCAAACGACTTCAGTGACCTAGGCGAATTGTGGCAGTCTCGGGTTTTCCGATCATCATGGCTCGGCTAAATTACCTGTTTTACCAGCACCCGAATTGACCGACAAAAGCAACGTCGTGTTTTCTCTGGTAAAGAACCTACAGAAAGTCAGTAAAATAGTAAGATTATTCGTCATATCACAGAGGAAGTGTTCAATAGAAATGATACCACCGAGCGAGGCGCTGTGATACAGGTAAACATCGTTTTGATAATTGTACAGCTTTCAGTGTCATCATTGTTTAAAAGATTACGGCAACCTAAAGGCGTCAAAATGAGATAACTTTGTTTCCGACTAGATTGTTGCTTTATTATTGAATATAGGCGATTAATTAAAAATAAAAATAGGCGGTTAAATTATAGGCTATGAAATGTTTGAAAGAAAGTCTAATACATTTTTTGATTTACACGGATCCACATACATTTGGATAATTTCCCCGCTAGTTTTTAAATAATGTACCATTACACGTCAGATACAATGACATCTGAATATTAAGAAGATGGATTAACTATTTTGATACGATCAGCAGGATATGATAAAGTTTATTAATAAGAAAGAATTATTTGAAAAGAGTTGATTATGGAATGGAAGTGTAGAGAATGTATGTGCATGTCACGTGTAGGACTACGGTACATCGTGAAAATATTTCACAAGCACTGCAATCTAGCGCTTGTCAACAATCGACGGGTCTAAATAACGACACTTCTGCTGTGTATTCCAATACCTTACTTTTTTATGTTAAAGTTCTTAATCAAAATAATTAAGTTAATCAATTAAAGCTATTTATTGAAGTAATGAATCAAAATCTTTAATAAAAGGTGAAGATAACGAACAGTGATCAATCTCATAACTCAATACAATAAGCAATATAAAATAGAGAGTTGGGCAAACACGGACCCCTGAATATACCAGAGGTGGGATCAGGTGCCTAGGAGGAGTAAGTACCCCCTGTCGACCGGTCACACCCGCCATGAGCCCTATATCTTGATCAGGTATACGGAGTTATCCGTAGTCAAAACCAGTGTGCCAAGAACGGCCTAACAATCATATGAAACACGTCAGACAGCATTTGACTCAATGACAGGTCGTATTGGCGAACTAGTTGTTATAACGACCAAAGAATTTGTATATTTCCTCTCAAACATACACTGTGAAAACGAAAGATATCAATTCTGCTTTTAGGACAATTTATACAATGATGGGCAAGTATATCCTGAGATTTGCTTTCATTTTCGCTGTGAATTTTGGATGGTATTTTGTGTCGATATATTACAAATTTGTTTCTATTGTATCACGAATTTGTTTCTGCGTAACACCATGATATTGCTTCACTTTCATTTCTCCGAATACATGTGTCACTCAAATATGAGATTTCAGGAAAACAAAAACAAGAAAACTATGTAGCTGAAATTGTAAGGACTTCCATCTTCCGCATCATGATAAGCTTCTGACTGATCCCAGTAGATTTAATATACAAATGGACCAGAATTACAAATTTCTGTACAATATACGAGGGTTGTCCGTAAAGTCCGTGTACAACCTAGATAAACACTGACAAACATTGATAAAGTATATGAAACTTTTTTTTTTAATTATCGGTTTTTGTACACATAATAAAGTACATGAATACAACAAGTCATATATAATTATCATTATGTGCATGGAGAGAGATAGTGAGAAAGAGAGAAAAAGAGAGAGGCATGTTTTAAGTAAATATTAAGTTCCATCTGTTCCATTGAGTATCAAATTTTTTCTTTTCATCATTCTTATATGCTATATATTTGTGTGTTTCATAAAATAATCTCATTTGTGATATTGCAGCGGGTTCGTTTAAAGGTTTCTTAGTGCATCTTGCAGTATAGACATAATACTTCAGAAATAAAATGATAATGTTTTGTATATAACTATTATTTTCAATACAAGCTAAGATTTCTTTGTAATTGTAATATGTCGCTCAGTCTTGTCTTCTAAAAATTGTTTGAATTCTACAAGAAATAATTGTAAACAATTACATTCCCATAAAATATGTTCTATTGTTTCCTCTTCAGAGTGACAAAAGTTGCAATATTTAGAATCTATTCTTTTTATTTTGAACAATAATGAAATTGTCGCTAAAATTTTGTTTATAATTCTGTACTGAAATCAGTTGAGCTTACAGTCTTTCGTCACTTCTGAAGGGTATTTTGTGGATTATTTTCCATTTCCTGTCGTCTTCATCTAAAAGTTCACTCCATTTCTTTTTGCCAGCTGAGACCGAGTTATTTTTATTAAGAATTTCATAGAAAAATTTTGATTTGTAACATTTCAAAATCGTGTAAGTATTTGTCATAATTAATGGACTTGTGAGCTTCATTATGTTTTTTCCAGAGTCTGAGTTTTTTATCCATGCTCTTACTGCATGGATAATGCTGTTGTATTCTAAAAACAATTATCCTAATGTTTGTATAAATATCACAAAAATGTTTAAAACTAAAAAGTGAACCATCTTCATTAATTATATCATTAATCAGTCTGATGTTGCTGTCAAACATTTGTTTATCAAAAAATGGTTTTCCACCAATATGAATCTGCGGGTTATAAAATAGAGGTGAATCAGCAGCAACAGTGGACTCATCAATAAGACTATGTAATGTAGTGTACGACTTGAATACATCAATCCAAAATTTATTTTTCAGTGTTTTTAAAAAAAGTGGTGATGTATTCAACCCCACAGTTAATGAATTTGTTCAATTCAAAATTGGGAACAAACAGTTCCATACCTCTGCTGGAAAAAATGAGATGTCTTACCCAAAATAATTTCATAGACGCTATAAAAGACATTAGATTTACCATTTTCAATCCTCCATCTTCATATTTTTTAACTATTACTTCTTTTTTTACTCTGTGAGTTGAATTATTCCATATGAAAGAAAAAAATAATTTTTCTAAATGTTTACAATATAACTCAGAGGGATTTGGGATTGACGTCAAGATATGGTTTAATAAGGGCAAAGCCAATGTCTTAATAACTGTGATTTTTCCAATAAGAGTCAAAAATCTTTTCTCCCAATGTTTAAGTAAAGATTTAATCTGTACACATTTTGGTTCATAGTTTAGCTACATCATTTTCTTTAGATCCACATCAAAATGTATTCCTAGTAGTTTAAATCTTGTAGTACCCCACTTAAGCTTGTAGTTAGGCAGTAAAATTTCATTACTAAATCTTCTGGATCCAATCCATATTATATGGGTTTTGTCAAAATTAATATAAAGTCCAGACATTTCTGAAAATTGTTGCAGTGTTTCCAATGTTTCTAAGAGAGATTCTTTACTGCCATCAAGAATAAGTGAAGTGTCATCAGCCAAATGGAAAATCTTCTTTTCTACATTGTTTACAGTAATACCTTTAATACTTTTGTTTAATCTAATCTGAATAGCTAATATTTCTGCACAAATTAAATGAATATACGGCGACAAAGGGTCACCTTGTCTACACCCTCTCTGAATATTGATTTTTTCAGAGAGATTACCACCTTGATTTACTGCAGATGTAATATCTGTACAAAATAATGATACCCAGTTCCGAATAGAGTTGCCAAAGTTAAAGAAAGTTAGTACTTTTTGAATAAATTCCCAAGACACTGTATCAAAAGCTTTTTCAAAATCGATAAGTAATAATAAACCAGGTATATTTTCTTCCTCGGTGTAATGCATAATATCATAGATAAGCCTTGTATGTTCTCCAATATACCTGTTGAGAATAAAACCTGTTTGATCAGGGTTGATTATTTTATCTAGATACCGTTTTACTCTACTAGCCACTGTACCTGATGCAATTTTATAAACAGTATTCAACAGAGTGATAGGCCTCCAGTTCTTCAGATATTGTCTTGGCTTGTCACCTTTCGGTAGCAATGTAATGATACCATGTCTTTGTGTAACTGACAAAATACTACTTCTATATCCATAATTGATAGACCTTACAACAAAAATACCAATATATTTCCAAAACATTTTGAAGAATTCGGCAGAAAAACCATCAGATCCTGGGGATTTATTAAATTAAAAGTATATGAAACTAATATTTTCGTTAAATTCATGTTTCATTTCTTTAATATGCATATGTCCGTCGGATGGGACGTTAAAGGGTATCCTGTGTCAAGGATCACAACACCCTCGGCACGCAAAAGATAGTTTCCCTGATGTTCGAAAAAGAGTAGGCTCAATGGGGGAATTTCAAACACTCACAACCAAACATAATTCAATTAGCTAATCGCCGTAAAATGGCTGAAATATTGTCAAAACGGCGACCTCAATCAATCATTAATATGCAAATTTTCATCACAAAGCACAAATAGTTATAATTCTATCACATACAAAAACACAAACTCATACCCGGAGCACTAAACTGAAAATCCTTGACGTTATCCGACGTCAAACGCTAAATACAGTTAACTTTTCTCAATGTAGTCACCTTTTAACTCAACACATTTATTATGTCCCTTTAACCAGTCATCAAAAATGTGCACAAACTGTTCTGATTTCATACGTTCTAATGCATGAGTAATAACTAAAGCGGACGTCAGGATAGGAGCAAGACTTTTTTTTCGACCAATATATGGTTAATATTATGGCTCTTTCATCTCTTATTGCAAGTTTTTTATGTTGCAGTAAATATATGATTCATAAATGTTGAATAAGTTTGGTGGGCTTTTTCTCGTTGAAATAGGATGGAAAAGAAGTGAAGCATTTTTCAATTCCAGTTTGAAGTATAAAGAAACACCTAAGGAGCCATGTCTGTATGGAGGCGTGCAGTCAGACTGAACAGTTACAGAGTCACATGAGTATATACATACCTTCTGAATGTGACATATGTCCAAAGACGTATACTACAACTTAAAGATAGCAGAAACAAGTAAAAATGGATACAAGTGAAAAATGTTCTAAAAGTGGGAAGGAATGTAGTGTTAAAGAGAAACTAAAAAGGCACATTCTGGAACACACAACTTACAGGCCTTATAAATGTGATATCTGTGGAGAGGCATACAGTTTATCAGAAGATTTAGAGAGACACATTAGTACACATACCGATGAAAAACGTTTTCAATGTGACGTATGTGGGAAGGAGTTCCAGGCTACATGTTTTTTACAGAGACACAAAATAACACATGCAGATGAAAAACGTTATAAATGTGATGCCTGTGGAAAGACGTTTCGTCTATCAGAAAATTTACGGAAACACATGATGACACATACAGGCGATAAACCTTATAAATGTGATGCATGTGGGATGGCTTTCGAGAGTAAACGTTATTTAGAGAGACACATGGTAAGACACACAGGTGACAAACCTTTTCATTGTGGTGTATGTGGGAAAACTTACACCCAGTCAGGTGCTTTACTAATACACATGCGGATACATACAGGTGATAAACTTCAAAAATGTGATGTATGTGGGAAAACATTTCCTCTTGCAAAATCCTTAAGGATACACATGAGATCACACACAGGTGATAGGCCTTACGAATGTGATGTCTGTGGAAAGGCTTACAGTCAATCAGGGAAATTGGTGGAACATAAGAAGGCACATGCAGGTGATACACATTCTAAATGTGATGTATGTGGGAAAGTTTTTCGTCTGTTAATAGATTTTCAGGTACATCAGAGGACACATACAGGTGATAAACCGTATCGATGTGATGTATGTGGAAAGTCATTTTCTCAATCAGGGATCCTAAGAATACACCTGTGGAAGCATAAGGGGTGACAACCTTTATAAATATAATATGTGTCTTCAGACATTTTATACTTCCTGCAACGTAAAGACACACGAAAACACAACAAAACGAGTGATAGACATTCTAACTGTGATGTGCATGGCATGGGTTTTAGTGAAAGCTGGAATTCACAGGTACATACAACAGAAAACTGAACCTTTTGCATGGAAAGACATGAAGTAATAAACTTTCAGGGGCACTATGTATCACTAGTACAAATACAAATATAGTATCGAGAAAAACGATTTTATTGCATATCCTTCCTTTCCATTCCTAATACCACTCTGTGATATCTCCTACAGTACTGAATCTGCTTTGGGATGTTACTCATCTGCAAAATTCAACGATTTTACACTTCCCTTGTCAATTTTATACCCGCGCAACGAAGTTGAGAATATTGAAGAAATTAGAGCTTATATAAAAGTTAGCACAAAACTCGGTCATTCAGCAATGCAGATGTTTACTGAATTGGGGGAAGTTTATGGGTCTGATAAGGTATCTTATGAGACAGTTTGTAGGTGGAGAAAGACGCAGCATAATCTGGTCGACCTGTAACTGTAAGAGGCAAGGCAAATGTCTCAAAAGTCGGGGAAATAATTGAAAGTGATGGCAGATACACGATTCGTGATATTGCCAAAGTTGTTGGCATATCGTTATCGCGGGTGCATTTCATTTAGAAGCGCATTTTGAAAGTACGATAGATTTCTGCCAGATGGATACCGCATATATTGACAGATGATCAAAAACGGGTCCAGGTACAAACTGCTAAGCAATTGCTCAAAATGTTTCCCAAATTCAATCAAAGACAATTTGCAAACATTGTTACTGGTAACGAAACATGGGTTCACTATTTCGAACCAGTAAGAAAAAATTGAAACTAAATATGGCTAACTAAACACGGTAGGAGGCCTGTAGTTGTCAAAAGAACCATAAGCACAAAGAAGGTTCTTAATTACATATTCTTATGTGATGGTATAACCGTACAAATTCCGGTGTCGAGGGGCAAGTGTTACAGGTCAGTGTTACCGAGATGTTGTACTAAAAACGCTCAAGAAATATTATTATAATCGACGCCCTGTATCAGGCTTTAGGCATGTTCGTCTACTTCATGATAATGCTCCATCACATACATCTGACTTTGTGAAGCAATTTTTGAAGTCGGAGAAGGTTACCCTCTTGTTACACACACCATATTCTCCAGATCTAGCCCCATGCGATTTTTCCTTTTTCCAAAACTTAAAAAGTTCTTGTGTAGTCGTCGTTACAAGTCCCGACAAGCTCTTGGCTCAGCCATCAGTCAGTGCCTCAGAGGTCTACCTAAAGCAGCGTACCGTGACGCATTTCAGAAAGGATTCAGAGATTGAAATAATGTATTTCAAACCGCAGAGAATACTTTGAAGGGATGTAATGTTCATTTCACTATTTGAGTCGAATGCTTTTGATATATCGTACAATACACATTACATATCGAGCAGCCCTCGTATCTGCACCAGCATGTGTTGTAACGTAAAATTTGCAACATCTCTTATTAAGGACGTACTCTACATCGTCACAATGGCTGACTTCCTTTTAAAACATGAATGAAATATAGATATTAGCACTATATGTCTATTTATTTAAAAAAAATCATCGCCTAGCTGAATAGCTCAGTAGGTTAGCACGTCAACTGCTGAACTGTAGATCGCGGGTTCGAGTCAAAGAGGGGGTTTAATTTTTTTTTCCAGATTGCTTTCTCCTAAAACTACATTTTGTTTACTAAATAAAGTAAATTTGAAAGTTTTCAATTTCAAAATATTGTTGTACATATCCTTCACTTTTCATCCATATCAAATTTCTCTGGTGTAGCATATGTCAAACACATAATGACACGTCAAGCCCCCAAAGTACGTACTCCTAATAATTATACCCCCGCAACAAAGTTGTGGGGGTATTTTGGAATCGGGTTGTCTGTCCGTCCGTCTGTAGACACAATGGTTTTCGGACTCTAAAGCGTTATCCTTTCCACCTACAGTCACCATATCATACATATGGACTACCCATGAGAAGATGTTCCCTATCGAATTTGGGCTCAAAAGGTCAAAAATCAAGCGCACTGGACATCGAAGTACCAATATGGTTTCCAGGCTATAAAGCGTTATCCTTTCCACCTACAGTCACCATATAATACTTATGGATTACCCATGGGACGAAGATGTTCCCTATCGAATTTATCTCTTATCCACTTCTCCCAAGGGAAGAGACTACCCAAGGTTTTGTCATGCCCTTTCTTTTTTACACTCAGGAAAGAGGTAATTTATACCTATTAACACACCCTTTGGGAGATTGAATCCACATTTGATTTACACCACTTCTGGCATATGTAGTCGCACAGTACGTTTGAGGCTTCTCCTTCACACCTGTTAATATTTTCGTGAGAGCAAAGATAGGGGCTTGGTAGAACATTTACTGGGTCCAGCAATGCATCTTTGTTTGTAAGTTGTTGTTTTTTTTTAAGTTTAAGAATCCACTATAGGTATGGTAACGAATATTCATCCAACCCATTGACTGCGATATTAAATGTGTCTAAACCTCAAGCATAATTTTAAAGAATTTCGTCTTTTAAAAGGGTAGTTGGAGTATAAATACAATTACCAAAAGTGGAATTAATGCCAAGTTCGTTTAAAATACAGTTGTAATAATGAGCTTTACAAACAAAGACAATGTTGTTACAAGCCCTGCCAGCTGGAACCAAAACATATTCCTCATGGAATCTATCTAATTCTTTTATCACTTCTGGTTTACTAAACACAGAAGGATAGATGGTACGTACTTTTTGTTTTAATATATCTAATGCGGGATTTTAATATTACTCTTATACTTTTAATCCATTCTGACAATGTATTTAGTTCTTTTTCATATCTAGCCCATCGTCTGGCATAATTTTCGACAGAATTCATATTAGAGATAAAGTTCTGTCGCCAATTGAAAGACCGAGGTTCTCTGTATTTATGACCTTTTAAAATAAGTGATTTGAGGTCCTCATTTCAACTATATCAATATCACCAGTAATGACATGTCCAGCTGGACTATTGTTGAAAAAAGATGAAGAACAAGAACACGTAGGTGGGCTAAGTATAAGATGGTCTATATCTAGGCACTATAAAGTTTGTTTATGATTCAAAAGTTTTGATGCAATAGTAGAAGTATATTTGTTGGAAATACTGGATGTAGATGTCAACTTGAAATAAGTTGGAATACACGACTGAACTCTTTTATGAAGATGAATGTTGCTTATGTTGACAGCATGTATTCCTTTGTTTATATGAGAACACACACAATTGATAAGCCTTATGAATGAAAGGTGAAGATAACGAACAGTGATCGATCTCATAAGTCCTATAGGAGTTCTGAGATTACTCACTGTTCGTTATAGGATATACCAGAGGTGGGATCAGGTGCCTAGGAGAAGTAAGCATCCCCTGTGGACCGGTCATATCCGCCGTGAGCACTACGATAACGAGGTGTGGGAGTTGTCTGCAGGTTGGGGAGGGGGTAAAGGGGACTGTTTGACACCCTATTCTTTTTCTTTTTACATACTGCAGACTATCAGATAGATGATGACATAAAGCAGAATTTGTCGTCTACAGAATATAATATCACAATATACATGTAGGGGGTTTAATATGATCATGAGAATTAAATTATGTAACATGTCTGATTTATGTTTATGTTCAGACATGTAAGACAAGGATTATAGGAATTAATTTGTACAGTTTTCACATAAACACAGTCCCAAGTGGTTCTAAGATCGAAACCTTTGTTTACAACAACCTTTAAATTGCCGTGAAATCATTTGTTGTTCAAGGTGGACATTTAATTGAGCAATGCCAATAAAAAAAATAAAAGTAAATGAAGACAAATATTAGCACACACAGAGCAAACAGTAAATTGAGAAGTTTAAAAACTTAAATTTAAAAAAGCATCACGAATGTTCTTACGAAAAATCAGTCATACTGAAATATGAACTTCCATATTTAATTGCCAAATACCAAGTTTAATCAAGCACAATAATTAATTACCTAAAAAAGTAAAAATCGTCCTTAACAATAATGTATATAATAAAAATGTAAATCATTACAAGAATTACACTGTGGAACTTTATGCATAAAGCCAGTGTGATAAGGAAACTGTGTGACGTAGAGGAGTGATGGTGGTGGGAAGGGGTATTTTAAGGAACATCGAAGTGATACTAAAATGCGAACGAAATTTCTTTGAATTTATACATTACTTTCCTTATTACAGCCGTATGTTTATTCAAATCAAATTAGCGATTATGAGAATGTATTTTGAACCATTTCTGGCTAAACAGAAAGGTAATAAGTGGGGAATTCATTTCAGCATTGAGGTAATGGAAATATAAATCAAATACAGAAAGGAATAAGTAAATGTTGTGGACAATGCAACTCATCTACGAGCTAGGGATACAGAGACCATTTGCCTACAGCTGACTAGTACTTAACTCGCGGTAGCTGAGTGGTCATTAGCGTTCGCTTGTAACCAGGAGACCGTGTGTTCGAGCCCAGCTTGTGCCATGGCCTCGTCTAACCTAAGACGTAAACAGAGGTGGTGATTGCTCCTTCACCAAACGCTCGGCATTTAGAGGTGAGAATCGCGGGTCTTTCGGATATGACCTTAAAGGCATAGGGTCTATCTTTTATCTCAAAAATGACATCACAATAGTTTGCAAGAAGAACTCCAAAAAACAAATTGTAGTAATAATTAAGAGTTCTCTATAGCTGAAGCGCTTTGAAATTGAAGTCATTTTGACATTTTAGCCCTTTATAGAATTTTTGTCTGGAGGACAATATATTAAACTGTTACCCCGCTGATTGGTGGCTACACACAAACATAAGAGATGCAAAGTTAACAGAGTACCAGTTTAGGCAAATGAGAACAGGGAATTATTTTTGTAATTACTATCGTATCCAATGAGTTTGTAAACATTCTGAAGAACTTTGTGTGATTTTCTGGTTATGATCTTAAATTTTGCCACCTTTTTGGAACATGCAAAATTTCACCAATATCTTAGATCCTATGCCTTTGAAAGTGGAGATCCCGTGTCGCGGCAGGTCTTAGGAAGTTTAAGAGCCCTCATTGAGCTACGACCGAAAACTCTAAGCATAGGACTTCATCTGCAACTGGTGGCGTCTCAGTAAGAGTGAAAAATTCTCCATGTAAAGTAAAACAAACAACTAACAGTAAAAGATAAGGGTTCCCTTAACTGCATGCTCGATCAGAAACAACTGTCAATGTAAACAAGTTTGACAAAAATATTTTGAATAGGAGATCTAACCTTCGTAATCAAACACATCTGAATCCCTCTTGACAAATTTGTTCTGACATTTTTTTTCTTTTGAACACGTAAAAATATAAATTTGGCTATAATGATATTCATTTAATCTTTAATCATTATATAACCCGATGAGAAAACAAACTCCATCTGAATTCTTCTGAAACATTTCATTTTTCGAAAGTAGTAAAGGATAAATGCGTGCTCGGAACGACACTTATGACTAAAACCAAACTTACGCGGGCCAGAACGTGATTTATAGCCCGGAAAAAATTATAGGACTTTAGCTACCAGAAATGTAAATCATATGGCACCATCGATACCATTTTACTACTAATCAAATGTGATACCGTGCGAAGTTCGGAAAGGTCATAGTCCCATTCGCGAATCAAGGCTCCAAATCTAACACGTATGTGAAAGGGGAAGACAAAATTGGTAAAAGAATATAAATAACCTCTACAGGCGTTCACTGAAAATTCTGTAATCTTCAGAATATCCCCCGCTGTCTACGTTTTAATTTGTACGAATCCACACAACGAATAATCGATTCATTAGTGCCTTCAAAAGTTTAATTTTCATTGACAAAAAATACAAGACTATGACGTGCAATTTCTAGTTTCAACACTCAGTTTGTACAGTTACTGTTGTTTATTTTACGTCCCGTTAACTATTTTTAAGCAAATCATTAGATAGAAATCAGAATACGACTAGATAAAGAACGACCTCCTTATTTACTCTAAATAAAAACATAAGAACGAAAAATGATAAACTGTTTGGAAAGCACCAGAAGTATTTTTGAGAACCAGGCAAAGTTTTCTCGTACTTTCGTTCGTATTTAATCTGTATATGTTATACATATATTTACATTGAGCACAACAGCCGTTATATTCACATTATGCAGTGTCGCCATTACTAAAGTAAAGTAAATTTTATTTAAAGTCGGCATTATATACATTCAACATGTCAAACACAAGCTCTGTAGAGCTTTTTAACCGACTATCACATTCAAGTATATCAAGGACAAAGACACATAGCATGCATGTACACATATACACAGACATATCACAGATTAACAAAAGAATACAAAATAAAAGAAAACTTTCATGCAAGAATATACAAGAATATACAGATACGAAAGCATAAGACTACGAGGAAGAAATAAAATACAACAAGCAAGAGCATATGTATAAAAACCATCATTAAATTTCAAGCCAATTAGCTATGTTTGCTGTTTCAAGTAAAAGCTGTATAGTATAAGAGTTTTTGAAAATAATTTAAATATAATTAAAATAAATGATGGTAGTAAATTAATCATATAAATATTTAAAATTTCATTGCTGATGGAATTTACTAAAAAATAAATAATAAAAGTAAAAATAGAAAAGAAAGGTCTTTTTAACCATGCAGACACACACATAAACGCTGCATAGATAAAAAGAGCAGAAGCAACATATAAAGCTACGTACACTGGACCTAAGATCTACATGATTTACACTTACATGTGGGGCCAGACCAAGTGGAAATAAAACTTTTAAATTGATTTAAGGTGGTAAGATGCCTAGCTTCATTTGGCAAAGAGTTCCAGATCTTAGGAGCACTGTATCTAAAGGATTGCAACCCATTACTTTTAGAGTTTTTGAAATACGACAACTCGTGGTGTGAAATTCTTTAAAAGGATGTTCCAAAGACAAGCCGAGATCAAACGACAAACATCGGCTAATAAATCTATTGAATTGTGACACAGCTGGGTTTTCCTATCATCACGGCTTGAATATATATATAGTTACCCGTTTTACCAGTGCCTGACATTGAGCGTTGTCTCTGGATAAGAACATACAGAAACTCAGTAAAATAGTCGGATTATTCGTGACATCACAGAGGAAGTGTTCAAAGAGCGTAATCACCGAGCGAGGCGCTGTGAAACAGGTGAATACCGTTATGATCTATATGCATTTCTGTTGGTGCCATGGTTTAAAAATATTACGGTAAGGTTACGGGGTTAAAATTAGTTTGCGTCGTCTCAGACTAAAGTGTCGCTTTATCATTTGATGTAGATGGTTAAAAGAAATATATGGACGGCAAAATTACAAATTATGATGTATTTGAAATAAATCATCTGGGGTTGTTGTTTTGTTTTTTTAATTTACACTGATCCACATACAAATTTCATCATTTTGTCGCTAGTTTTAAATAATGCATTATTACACGTCGGATACATAGGCAGCTTTAGATTTAATAAAGAAGATTCGTGAACCTCGTTGCCTAGAAAGAATAACATAACCACTCTCTGTCATTAGTACACCTATTCTCTGGATTTAAAATTTGGTAGCCACCCCATGAACGAACTGATAACTTTAAGCAGAAACAAGATTAAATGTGCGGTGACTTGATATAAATCAGGACTAACACGGATTTGAAAGTAACCTATGCACACTACTATAAGGAAGTCTCCAGAAACTGTAAATTTAAGACGTGTTCTTGACGAATGACATGAACGGGTTACTGGACTTTCGAGATAGTAGAAACTCAATAGGGAGTAAACAAAGCAGATTTGAAAAGTTTTTAATACACCTAACATGTGTTCTGTATATCACATTCTATCACTTTAGTTTTGAGATTATCCCCATTACAACGACACAGATGATTCAAATTATTCTCAAAGCCTAATTACCGACATGCCGTGATTATCTGTATTCCTACGCGAGAAAAAAAAAAACATGCGATAAATATTCACGTTATGCACATTTTTTATTTAATGGCTCATTAAAACACCCCTTTATGAAGTATGATTTCACCTTTGAAAGAGTGATACTTGTGTAAGCTTTTTTAAGAATCCATATTTGTTTTACATCTCTTGCCTTATGATTATTTTGGTACCTAATAGATGAACCATCAATATTTATACTTTTGAATTGGTTTTTCTTTCTCGTTGGAACAGGATGGAAGACAGATGAAGCATTTTAAAATTCCACGTTGAGGTATAACGGAACACATAAGCCTCCATACTGGTGATAAAACCTTATAGAAATAATATGTCTGAAGGTGTGCAATCTGACTGAACATTTACAGAGTCGCATGGGTATATACACAGTCGTCTTTACCTTACGAATGTGATATCTGTCCAAACACGTATACTATAGCTGAAAGATTAAAGAAACACATGAGAATGGATACCGGGGAACAACTTTCTAAAGGTAATGAAAGTGGGCAGGAATGGAAAGTTACAGAGAAATTAAAGAAGCATATGGAAACACACACTGATGATATGCCTTATAAATGTGAAATATGTGGGAAGAAGTTCCGTTACAGATCTTCTTTACAGAGTCACATGATAACACACACAGGTGACAGATCTTTTGAATGTGATATGTGTGGAAAGGCGTATGGTTTGGCAGGAAATTTAAAGAAACACATGGTAACACATACAGGTGAAAAACCTTTTTTGTGTGACGTCTGTGGGAACACGTATCGTCAGTTAGGATCGTTACAGACACACATGAGAATTCATTCAGGTGATGGGCTTCAGAAATGTGATGTCTGTGGGAAAACATTTACTCTTGCAAAATCCTTAAAGGAACACATGAGAACACACACCGATGAGAGACCTTACGAATGTGATGTTTGTGAAAAGAGGTATAGTCTAGCGGGAAATTTAAAGAAACACATGGTAACGCATACAGGTGATAAATCCTTTCATTGTGCTGTATGTGGGAACACTTATTTTCATTCAGGATCTTTACAGGTACACATGAGAGCACATACAGGTCATAGACTTAAAAAATGTGAAATCTGTGGGAAAACATTTCCCTTTGCAGCCTCCTTAAGGATACACATGAGAACACACACAGGTGATAAACCTTATAAATGCGATGTCTGTGGGAAATGTTTCACTCAATCAGGACAGATACGGAGACACTTGAAAACACATGCAGGTGATAAGTCTTAGAAATAAGCTATAGTAGTTTAAGAAATAAGCTATAGTAGGTTAATGTTTTTGAGAAGGTATTTCGTGGATCGGGGAAATTAGAAGGACACATGAAGTTCAAGTCGGATATAGGTGAAATGCCTTATAAATGTGATGTCTGTGGAAAGACGCATACTTTAGCAGAATATTTAACGAGACACATACGGGTAATAATCCTTATGAATGTGATGCATGTGTGAACACTTATAGTCAGTCTGGATCTCTACTGGCACATATAAGAACACATCGTTGATAGACTTAATAATACCATATTTATCCTTAAGAAAATGTAACGACTGTGGGAAATCATTGTCTTTTGGATATGCCCTAAGGATACACATGAGAACATAAATGTGGGACTGTGTCTTTTGGATATGCCCTGAGGATACACATGAGAACATAAATGTGGTGTATGAGGGACAACATTTCCTCTTGCAAAATCCTTAAGACCTTACAAATGTGAAGTCTGTGGAGAAACTTTGATTGAATCAGGGAAATTAGTGAAAGATAAAAAGGCACACACAGGTGATACACATTCTAGATGTGATATATTTGGGAAATGGTTTCGTCAGTCAATAGATTTTCAGGTACACATGAGGACACATACAGGTGATAATCACTATCAATGCTATATGTCTGAAGGAAGACATGTTCTCAACTCGTGCTCTTAAGAATACAAATGAGGATAGTCATACATATGTACATATGGGGTCATAAACCTTACCAATGTGATGTGTGTCAAAGGACATTTTCAATACTTTATGCAACTTAAAGAAACACTTGAAACAAACACAAGAGACAGTATGCCTGTGGTGTGGGTGACATGGTTTTTTGGTCACCTCACTCACTCGGATGACCTTTTGCCGTTGGTCTTCCTTTTAACCAAATTTAATTTCTTTTTAAATCTGTATTTACAAACAATTATCACTTGACCGACTTTAAATAATTTTCAGTAGACAATCATGTGACATTTGGCCATTTCATCTTCTACAAACAGAATTTGTGTCAATCATCTCAACAAATATTCATTTAATGTTTCCTAACCATGTCCTATGACTTTACCATTAAAAGAGTGATACAAGCTTGCAATTATTCCATATGAATATTTTGTACTTAGTTGGAATAACGAAAGTGTTATGTTAGAAAAAATGTATCAGGGTACATATTTTATTTTTATCTCACCTGAACTGAAAGTTCAAGTGAGCTTTTCTGATCGCCTGTTGTCCGTCTGTCAGTCTGTTTGTAAACTTTTTTACATTTTCTACTTCTTCTCTAGAATCGCAATGCCAATTTCAACCAAACTTGGCAAAACCATCTTTCGGTGAAAGGTCATACCCCTTTCAAAGGGGAGATAATCGCAAAAATAGAATGAAGTCATTTAAAAATCTTCTTCGGGACAGAAAAGCTTACATTTACGTGAAAGCTTCCTGATATAGTGCAGATTCAAGTTTGTTAAAATCATGGCCCCCGGGGATAGGATGGGGCCACAATAGTGGATCAAAGTTTTACATGCATATATATAGATGGAAACTCATTAAATATCTTCTTCTTAAGAACCACTGGGCCAGGAAAGTAGAAATTCTGAAATTGTGCAGATGCAAGTTTGTAAACATCATGAACCCTGGTGGTAGGAAAGGGTCATAATAGGGGATCAAAGTTTTACATACAAATATTCAGGAAAAATCTTTTTAAAAATCCTCCCAAGAACCACTAGGCTAGGAACGTACAAATTTATATGACATAGTGCAGATTCAAGTTTGTTAAAATCATGCTCCCCAGGGGTAGGATGGTGTCACAATTGGGGATCAAAGTTTTACATACAAATACACAGTAAATAGGGAAAATCGTTACAAATCTTCTGATGAAGAGTCACTGGGCCAGAGAAGTTTGTATTTACATGAAAGCTTCCTGACATCGTACAGATTCAAGTTTTAAAATCATGCCCCCGGGGGTAGTATGGGGCCACAATAGGGGATCAAAGTTTTACATACTTAAGTACAGAGAAAATCTTTAAAAATCATCTCAAGAACCATTGGGCCAAAGAAGTTTACATTTACGTGAAAGCTTCCTAACATAGTACAGATTTAAGTTTGTGAAAATTATCCCCCCCCCCGGGATTGCTTGGGGCCACAATTGGGTTCAAAGTTTTATGTGCAAAGATGAGGAAACCTTTAGATATTGGCCAAGGTGATTCAGGTGAGCGATGTGGCCCATGGTCCTCTTGTTGATTTGATGTATGAAAGATGAAGATAACGAAAAGTGATCAACCTCATAACTCCTATACGTAATACAAAACAGAGTTGGACAAACACGGACCTCTTGGTATACCAGAGGTGGGACCAGGTGCCTAGGAAAAGTAAACATCCCCTGTCGACCAGTTATACCTACAATGAGCCCTATATCTCGATCAGGTAAAAGGAGTAATCCGCAAACAAAATCGATGTGTAAAGAACGGTCTGCAGACAGCATTTGACCAAATGACAGATTGAATAACATAGTTGTTGAATATATATAATCTCATTGAATCGATGTGGATCTTGAACATTTAACCAATCAGCAGTAAATGTCCATTTATGAATTATTGTCTTCCTGATAGCAATCATTGTTCGTAATATCCTTCCTGATAGCAATCATTGTTCGTAATCTCCTTCCTGGTAGCAATCATTGTTCGTAATCTCCTTCCTGATAGCAATCATTGTTCGTAATCTCCTTCCTGATAGCAATCATTGTTCGTAATCTCCTTCCTGATAACAATCATTGTTCGTAATCTCCTTCCTGATAGCAATCATTGTTCGTAATCTCCTTCCTGATAGCAATCATTGTTCGTAATCTCCTTCCTGATAGCAATCATTGTTCGTAATCTCCTTCCCGATAGCAATCATTGTTCGTAATCTCCTTCCTGGTAGCAATCATTGTTCGTAATCTCCTTCCTGATAGCAATCATTGTTCGTAATCTCCTTCCTGATAGCAATCATTGTTCGTAATCTCCAAAGCATATTAACCTCGTAGATCACCAGATCGAGGAAAAAAATGCGGAATAGAGACAATGCGCAAGTGTAAACAAATTATGCAATTTTCCAATTTTATAGAAAAGTTAATTTGAGTGGCTTATTTGTTTAATTATTACTTTTTTACATTCATAGTACGTTTACTCATTCATGATACGTTGTAATGATTTAATACAAACGAAATATTTATTACTCACATCAAGTTTCATCTCCGTATGACCTTGGACTCGTTCTCGTGTCCGAGTATACGACAATTGCGTCCGACGTTATGGCGGTATATAGGATACGCTTATAGTAGGTATGCTATCAAGTAATATCCCATTGTTTAATTGCTGAATTTTTAATCAATTCAATTCAATATTTTATTCTTTCTTCCATTGAGTTCATTAGAGATACATTAATGATAAATCATACAACATATATGAAAGCCGAAAATAACAGTGATCATCTCACTACTCTTATGAGCACTACGAAACAGAGAGTTTGGGAAACACGGACCCCTGAATATACCAGAGGTGGGATCAGGTGCCTAGGAGGAGTAAGCATACCCTGTCGACCGGTCACACCCGCCGTGAGCCCTATATCTTGATCAGGTAAATTGAGTTATTCGTAGTCACAACCAGTGTGCCAAGAACGGCCTAACAATCGGTATGAAACACATCAGACAGATTTGACCCAATGATAGGTTGTATCGGCAAACTAGATAGTTATAGCGACCATTGAAATTTACGAATTGCTGACTTTAATTCGAGACTGTTGAAACCCCTACATCATCAACTTGTTTGTCAGTAGCCTGCCTCGATATTAATACTGACCATATGCAGAACAAACTCTTGCGTATTGAATCAGTTGAGAGAAAAAACACCATATGCAGGTGATAATAGGACATTGCTATCTAAGGATGAAGCTGAAATGGACGACTCTGTGGTGTCTTTTATTTTGAGTTCACAGGGATATATCGAATCGATATATGAATGAAAATCATTAATGTTAAATGTCGTCGATATATCTAAATGTCGAATTGAAGGTTACAGCAAGAGATTTTTTTCTTCTCACGTAGAAGTAGTTTTTTTTTAATAAATCCTACTTCATAGGAATATAAAAACAGGTCAGCTAACAAAGGAGCACAATTCGTGCCCATGGGAACCAAGATCTGATCACCAAAGACCACGAAGAGAACTCCAGCATATTGTTTATTTCAACTTCAGAGTACTTGTGTGTGGAATCAAAGTGATCTTTAAACAAAGTAATTTTTTGGATGACTGATCACTACATATGAATATTTGCGTTTTCCAGTTTTGATGAAGAAGCAACTGTCTATGATGTCATAAAGTCTAGTCTTTAATTTATCGTGAGGAATGGTCGAGTAAAGTGTTGAAAGTCATACGTTTTGATGTTGTTGATTTGAGAAAAGTATAATATCGTATAGTATTATCTGATGCACCGTTATCCAGTGCCATGCTTTCTATCAAAACCTGTGAATGATTACTGGACCGTATTGTACTCTCACTCGTCTGCGACTGCTTCCTGTGGTGAGTGATAGATAGAAGATTGTACAGAACATTTCTTTTCCTCTGAACATCTGAACAAAGTGGATATTATATGGACATTATCCCGGCAAACAAAAAGATTTGTGAAATATAAAAAAAAAAATCATTTTACGGGTGAAAAATCATGGAAGGAACGTAATAAAGAAAAGAAACAAATCGTTACATATTATCAATACAATTGATGTCAAAATATATACATTTTAATGTGGCCCATCACACTAAAATTCTATTTAAAGGCTCGTTAAATATAATGCAAACTATCGATTATTTTATATGAGTATTTGGTGATTTTTTCCGGAATGATAAAAAGATCTTTTGTTTGCAAATAAGATATTTTACAGTTCAAAATTTGCCATCATTAAATTGGTGCATGATATGAATATCTAATAAAATATGCCTAAAAGACCCAGATTGACGTTCCAATTTTTTATAAAATATATATGAACATTTAAAACGTTATTTGTTAGTATCATTGAAATATACAAATATAAAAAACATGTTGATTAGAAAAAAGATATATTGAAGAAATTTATCTTGAAAATAAATTGAAACGAAATGACCAAATTTCAGATATATCGCTACATGCACTCTTTAAATTTGAATCAAACAAGAGAGAACAGTACCATTTCCTATCAAAATAGATGTTTTGCACACTCTAACGTCATGCTAGGTCAAAAGGTCATAGGGAAAAAAATCTTACATCCGGGTCCTTTGTCAATGTGAAACAGCGAACGACGACGGCTGCTTACCAACATTTTACGGGTAAGACATACTTTGTTTAAGCATGTAAGATGATAAAAATATAACATTCGTAAAAGATACACTTTAAAGTTACCACTAAGAGTTGCAGATTAGAATGTTTCATTCACATTTGTTTAATTTGAGCTGGTGAAGTATAGGTTGTTTACGTCTGCTCGCTACTTTCACTTGCGATGTTTTCTATCGAATTACAGTCATTAGCTCTCTAAAATTAACCCAGTGAAGTAGTACATTGCATAGAGAAGTGATAACAGTTCAATAATTTTATTGACAATGTGTCTTTTTTCTTTTAAAATGACAAAGTCGTTTGATTTATCTGCATACCCCCCCTTCTTCTCTCTCTCTTCTGTGGTATGCAGTACTGAGTAGTAATTAAGTTTGAACCTATGAATTAAAGTCACCCCTCACACAATTAAGGATTTTGAAGTTTGGATTGAAGTAAGTTTTACGAGTTGTTTGGTTGGTTGGTTTTTTTAAAGTGTCTATCAGCATCATTGTCGTGCCAATCATTTTCAATATTCGCACGACGGTCGCGCTTATACTAGAGCTCCTATCCGCACGATATTCTTTTCCCAATTATAAATTTCTTCTACTTTCCCATGAGACAGAGTGAGAGATATATTTCATTTGTATGATTTTAAATCTTATAAGCTTCTGACAATTTAAAAAAAAACCACGAGATGTCTACACAATTATTTAATTTATCTCTAACTTTGACAAATGACCAGTTCAAAGTTCACTTTTAGGTATAACATATGTAGGCCTATATATATTAAAGCTAGAAACTTTATTGCAAATAATAAGGATACTAATTATAAACCAGGCAATTTAGGTTCACCACCCAATACCCAACTGTTAGTCAATCCATTTTCAGCATTCTGATTTAAACAACCGACTTCTCTTTGCGAGTGTAAGGAGAAAGGGGTGTGTAAGACAAGTGTAAGGAAAAGGAGGGGGGATTTGACGATTCTAAGAAAGGAGGGTTTGTATTAGACGAATGTAAAGAGATGGAGGTATATTTGACGAGTGTAAGGAGAGAAGGAGGTTGGAAAAGCCCTGAATTATTCCTGACTTTCACTATTAAACTATATAGACTACAAGTGATTTTCAAAATTTGTCGTCGTGCGTATAATCTCGCCCCCCCCCCCTTTTTTTGGTAAAATTTCCTTTTAAAAAATATTATCTGTATAGATCGTAGTAGTTGTCAATAGTTATATTTTGTACCCCCCCCCCCCTCCCTCCCCTTGATAAGGGACGCTATGATGTGCCTGGATAATACTGCCGTGATTTGTTGTAATACATTATAATCTATTTTCTTTGTAAAATTACCATTAATAATGAATACCCCCTGTCCCTAAAAACATCACAATACAATGGGTCCAGTAGTCGGTAGAGGGGTAGATTCTATTATCGAAATTTTACATTTTTGTACAATACAGAATTAAGATTTTTAGTGTAAAAATGATTGTTTATTATGAAATGGAATCTTCAAACATGGGTATGAAAAGCAACTTTAGTGCCAATAAATAGTTTCTCATAGAAATTCTAGAAAGGAACTTTTCCATAAAAGATATATGCTAAAGTAAACCTTTGGTCCTCTTTATCTATTATGTAAACAAATTCTATCATAATATAAGAGACAAATCATTAAAAACTTTGGGGGGAAAAGCATACATCGTTGATTTGTCAAAAGGCTGCGTCCATGATTACGTCGTTTTTTCCCCTATGACCTTTGACACGCATATATAATTAGGTAATTTATGGCGGCACCGAGTGTGCAAAACATCTATTGATACAAACTAAAATAATCATAATACATGTATGTTAAAGAGACACTACAGCTCATTTTCCACATTTTAATGAAGTGTTTTTTAAACCATATATTGATAAAATGATAAAATTCATATCGATACTGACAATTTTGAACATTTGGGATGCATCAATTTACTCTCAACTGCGCGTTGAAGATCGTCCGGAATTCAAAGGTTTCTTCATGCTTGCTCGGACTTTTGAATGCTTATTTACATCACGTGCTTTTGAATGACAGCAAAGGTGTTGTGTAGGAAATTATCTAAATTCCTCTTCAAGGGGGTCCACACTCACCTTTCAAGTACGCAAGATTATTCCCTGCTCCTTATAATAACTAATTATTTCAACAGAAACCCTTCCATGTTCCCATTGACCGATGTTTTTACAACTAACACGTGTCGTGTTCAGATAAAAATAGCACGTACTTACTTTTAAACGTAGTGTCTTCGCAGCTAGTCTCAATGGCAGATTTAGGGGGCCAGTATCCCCCCCTCCCCTTTTACGCCACAGATTGTGAATGAAAATCAAAATTTTGCACCCGAATGGCCGATTACTTTGGCTAATCTTTGACTTTCACACCCCTCTTCGGAAATCCTAGATCCGCCACTGAGTTACATGCGTTTCTCCGAGCTCTCTGTTTTCCAACGGTCATACTGATCCCTAGGTAAATTTTATTTCACTCATGAGTTTTATCTCATTCTATTTTTACCTCTTTTCTCACAGAATCTGTCAAAATGCTAGATCTATCAACTACACTTTCTCTCACTGGACGACATGTTGCACTGTTTACTGTTTATGCGCATGCGTCTGAAGACTAAAAGGAGGAGACTCGATATTTTTTGTATAGGACATCAAAAAGTATTAATTTTTACGTTAAAACGATAATTTTTAACTTTAGATAAGTGTTATTTTCGTAAAGTTCATACTTTCAACAATGCAACAAAAATTGAGAAAGCGCTGGGAAAATTGTCATTTCATGATTTTTGCGCAAAATGTGCTGTAGTGTCTCTTTAAATTTGAAAAATCGCAATATTTCTGAATTTTGTCCATTTCATTTCAATTTCTATTTAAAATATAGGGCCTATTTCTCTGATATACCTTTTTTCTAAGTGACGTGTTTTTTAAAAAGATCTTTTATCCGTAGATTAAAAAAGTTATGAACAAATCTATATATCATATAAAAAAAATAATAGAACATCTATCTGAGTCATCTAGGCATGCATATTTTATCAGATATTCATATCACATATAAGTTCTCCCAATAAAGTAATTCAAGAAATCAAAAGATTTTGTCATTTATTTCCCCAGGAGTGGAAGAAATTATTCCTTCTTTTATCGTTTAGTACATTTTTCTAAACAAGATAATACGATTTACCTTAAATTTCAAAAAATGTATGGGGGGGGGGGGGCGCCAGCTGTCCCCCTCTCCTCCTTTAAGGTATCACACCGGTAATTGTCCAATCAAATTGAACTTCAATTGTAGTTCCATATATTTAAAGAAATATTTTTTTTCTTGCGCGATTTTTCTCATTTCCTCTTCTTCTTTTCTCTTAATTTTTGCACCCCTGATTAGGAAATTTTGTGTAATTTGTAGAAATAACCAAGTGTATACAAAGGAACTATTTGCTGTTGGTAGCTGAGGCTACTTCCTGAGGTGTACTCCGGCTGTTTACACACATGTGAAAAATACGTGGATTTGAGGGTAGTCTTGTTCGCGGGTAATTTATTTTCGAAAATGCCGCGTAGGGTGGTGTTTTTCTGGTGTCGGCAGACGAGATAGGTAACATAGAACGTTTCTGACTGCGTTATTCGGCATCAATTCTGTAAACTGATTTTTAATGATTTTTTTTCCTCTATAGTAATATATAGTGAAAATAATTACCGGTGTGATACCTTAAATCCGCCACTGGTGAAATTTGTACTCTAGAATTTTATAAATCCGGGGAAAATTACAAAACATTCATATAAAATAAACCTTGTATCACTCTTTCGATGGTGAAACTATGCTTTATAAGATGTGTTTTAACAAACCATTAAATAGAATTTTTGTGTTAATGAGCTACCTTAAATTGCTCAACTGGACAATGGGAAGAATGCGATGTCTAGATGCCTAAATGATGGTCTGTTAATTCATTAACTGTGTTTACATTTTGAGGTGGACTGCAGTTCCCAAAACAAAACTCATTTCCCTGATCCATCTGATCTCATTAATTATGAATATGTCCTTTAACACCTTGAACCCATTAAGTGAAAATGATACAATCTACAAGGTGCATTAAATCAATAAAACTTTTCCGATCGTCGCGATTCGGCTCTCTAGAATCCCGTTTTACCAGCACCCAAAATCGATCACAAAACGGCGTCTCTGAAGAGAACCTACACAAAGGCGTTAATAATCAGATAATGTGTCGTATCAGTGAGGAAATGTGCACAGGACGCGTAACCACAAAGTGAGGCACTGTGATTCAGGTAAATATGAATGCGGAATGTTTACGTCAGTCGTGTAGAAGATTTCTGATATCGTGCCATAATTTTCATGATTACGGTAAGCTAAATGAGCCAAAATTAATTTGTTTTGTCTCCGACTAGAAATATGTTTTGTCATGGAATATAGACGGTTAGTAGCAGAGATATTTATGGTAATATGGCGGATTTGAACGAAATCTTTAAGTTAATTCTATCTAACTCTGGTCATAAATACTTTTTAACAAGTGTTGAATAATCTATTGTAACGTGTAGCGGTCACCCAGCCAAGTGCTGATCACGCTCGCCGTTGCTTAACAGGCGTGGTAAAGAGAGACTCTACCACATCACAAGAAAAGCTAGCTCTCTAACGAGGCCGGATAAGTTCCCCTTTATACTGTCCGCTACGCTATTATCTCCTCCTTTTGGTCTTTCCATTTCTCGCAAATCCTTGACAAAGTACCTATCATAAATGATAGTCGGTAATATTGCCATTAATCTAGCGGTAAGTATTAATTTGACATAGCTAAACCATGACGTCTTTAAAGACCTAAATAAAATACCGTACGGTTTCTTCACGGATCACTGGATGTGGGCGGAGCTCATCTATGGTCATTTTTATTTACCTGGAATGTACCTGGCCAAGAGGTCAGGGTGCTGTGTATACTTTTGATGTACACAGGGTATCAGGGCCGTCTGCAGTGTTTCTGTGGTCATGGTGTTTGTATAATGGTTGTATCCCTATGGCTAGATGACACAGAGTCTACACCACCCCCTCTTTCTCTCTTTTACTCTCAGTCATTGGCTCAATGAATAATTTCTTTCATAGATATAGAGCTATTATAAAATGATATAAATTATTTCAATAAGTTACAAGTTTTAAAAATTAATGGGCAAATTGTTGTTTGATTTCTGATTGTGCAATTTATAATATATGTATATTGAGGAGGAAAATACAATTATATTAAAATTACATTGTTCAGGGAATTTTTTTTTTAAAATTTGAATTACGAGAAAATAGCACTTGTGGATAGATCAATGCTATCAAAACTCAGGTATACTGGGCTTCCTCAAGATCTAAAGAATGCCTGTACATATGGGCTGTTATTCTTATCAAAACACTTCTCTGGGGGTCCCTCCAGACCACAGTATCTGCAGATGTCACTCCACCTGAGATCTATTGTTAAAAGTTTGATTGACAGGCAGCCCACCATTGATCACCATATAGGTAAAATTGGGGGGCGTTAACTTAAAATTGGGTCTTTAACATGAGTGAAAATTTCTCGAAGGGGATGTAAATCAACATGTATACAAATAACAAACTATGCTGTTGATAACAAATGACTACTTAAAATCAGTTGAATGTCTTATTTTGATTGCGGAAGGTTAAATTGAATGTTGTGTGGCTTGTTAGTGTGAAGCGCATACACACTTTTATCACGTTTACTCCTTTATCCCATAATCCTGTGAGGACCTGGGTTAGAATAAGTCCAAAGTACCTCCTTGCATGTCGTAAGAGCCGACTAAATGTGGCGTCCTTCAGAATGACACCGCACAAACCGAGGCCCCGTGTCACAGTAGGTGTGGCACGTTAAAGATCCCTCCCTGCTCAAAGGCAGTAAGCGACAAGCATAGGCCTAAATTTTGCAGCCCTTCACCGGCAGTGGTGACGTCTCCATGAGTGAAAGATTCTCGAGAGGGACGTTAAACAAGATCCAATCAATCAACCAACCCGTAACATATAATCTGGATTCCCACGTCGTGTGTGACGTCATCACATATACACGTAGATTTTACATAGACTAATTTTGTTTACAAACATGTTTATAGAGTGTGGAATTCCCTACAATACTATTGTAAAAATCGACCGGGGTGGGGGTTACAGTTTGTGCATCAAAAATTCTTAGCGATAGAATCTTGACAAATTGCATTGCTAGCAAATATTTAGTTCAAAACTTCAATGAAAATAGCATGCCTGACAAGCAAATCAAGCAGATAACTGGCCACAAAATTATCAAATCAACAACTACAATAGTTGAAATGAAATCCAATATAGAAATAGTTCTTGATTCTTTTAAGTTCAGTCAAGCTTCACCACAATTCTCGGGATTTGCTGCTCAGTTTCAACTCGCTTAAAACTACCTTTCAAAACGCATTGAATAACTGGATCCACAAACACAATAATATTGAATGTGACAAGAGCAGTCCCAAACTTTGCCAATGGTAACAGTTTTAATGGGGAAAATTGTCGTAAACATCCAAAACGAATCAAATTCGTCATCCAAAAAGACCGCGCATGTGATCGACGTCACAGACTCTAATCACTAACTTGATACAAAACAGTAATGAAATAGTACAATTGAAGAGTAAAATGTTAACATCGTGAAAATTCATACTCTAATTGTTTAAATTCATTCCACAATAAAAAAAATTCTCACAAATCTTCTGAAGTGGTTTGTTAGTGTATTGTATTGGGAACTTTTTTTTATGCCTAATAGTGTTAACATGGAGTAGCTACAGCATGCTATGCCAGTCAGAACCGTAATAAAACCACGGAGGAGATGTGTAATAATAAGAATCTCTCATAGTTTGTGGTTTTATATAACTTTTATCCAACGTGTGCATTCTCTCCCCTCGCCAAGGCTCGGGAATAGAAAACAATTTCATTGGATATATCAAACCACAAAACATGGGAGATCCTATATTACTCTGTCAGTTTGTAATTCATCATAGCAATATCAAAAACCTTAAAGGCAGATTGGCGCTAAACAAAGACAATTGCATTACTACAAATATTATCACCAACCAAGGCCGAATTAACACCAGACCAGTTTCTGTTCCAGCAGCTCAATATAAAAACTCTTTATTCGTCAGAAGAGCAATCGATTAGACTCATCTGAATATTGAACATTTACAAACCATGGCGACTACTAAGTCTTACTCTGTCTCGTCATAGCCCGAGAGCGAATATGATAAGTACTTATATAAAGATCTGTAGATAACAAAACATACACAAACTTTTCTAAAGACTTTCTGCTGATGAGAAAACAATCTTGTGAATATCTCCATATGCGTCGGATATTAACAAATTGTGTATGTATTTGTGAAAATTTGTTTTGGATCAGTTTGACAATATGTTTTAAAATTCTGAAAAATAACAATTGTAATCCATATGAAAAACCATTTAAACAATGTTAAACTTCCACCAAAATATATGACCTTCAATGTCTTTGATCAAACATAACTGTATCATATCAACCTTGCTCAGGTAAACCTGTATACCAGTTCTTAGGCCCATGAACCTTTATTTTCATTTATACTCTGGTATCTGACATTCATACTCAGATATCTTACATGCATACTCTGGCATCTGACATTCATACTCTGGTATCTGACATTCATACTCTGGCATCTGATATTCATGCTTGGGTATCTGGCATTCATACTCTGGTATCTGACATTCATACTCTGGTATCTGATATTCATATTCAGATATCTGACATTCACACTCTGGCATCTGATATTCATACTCTGGTATCTGATATTCATACTCTGGTATCTGATATTCATACTCTGGTATCTGACATTCATACTTTTGCATCTGATATTCATGCTTGGGTATCTGGCATTCATACTCTGGTATCTGATATTCATATTCAGGAATGTCCGACATTCATTCCATAATTAAAGATCTGTTTTCAATTTTCAGTTCAGTTTATTTTGAATTTTAAAATAACTGAATCACAAAATGTTCATCAAAACATGTGAGTATGGATTCATTGACTGAGAATACAAGATGGGATTCAGAACTGCAAGATGACCTGACGTAGATTTAGTGTTCAAACTCATACGGCATAGTCCTCTTGCCTTGTATCTTATTTATAGGCTCATACGACATAATCCTCTTGCCTTGTATTATATTTATAGGCTCATACGAGATAGAGCTTCCCTTATGTTTTATTCATAGGCTCATACGACATAGCACTCTTACCTTATATTTTATTCATAGGCTCATACGACATAGTCCTCTTCCCTTGTATTTTATTTATAGGCTCATACGACATAGTCTTTTACCTTGTATTAAATTCATAGGCTTATATGACATAGTCCTTTTACCTTGTATTATATTCATAGGCTTATATGACATGGTCCTTTTACCTTGTATTTTTTACTTCAGTGATTGAATTATTTTTATTGCAACAGGTTCGATGATGGCTAAATTTTGACTGATATTGCCATACGTGATGTGATACAAAATCTCAGAGCTACTACCAACAGAAAATCATCAGCACAAGAGGATTTAAGGAGGAATAGCTCATCGTCATAATGGCTGAGTTCCTTTTGAAACTTATTTAACATACATTCCTGCGAAAATTGCCAGCTTTACCTAGAGAACAGGACTATTCACACACTATTCATTTAAAGGACTAGAAAACTACACTTCACTGTACAGTATACTACAGCGCATGTAGGTCTCATTGACAAACAAAACCAACACGTGTTTTCCAAATGTGAACAATAAAACACAGCGACAAATTATGAGCACGAATACAAGTGAACAACTTTACACGTGTAATGTCTGTGAAAAGACACTGAATAACAAGTCTAACTTAAGGAGACACATGAGAACACATACAGGTGAAAAACCTTACCAGTGTGACGTATGTGGGAAAGCCTTTAATCAATCAGGACAGTTAATTAGGCACAAGAGAATACATACAGGTGAAAAACCTTATCATTGCTATGTCTGTGGAAAGGGGTTTGGACGCTCGGGAGTGCTACAGAGACACATGAGGACGCATACAGGTGAGAAGCCTTATGAATGTGTTGTCTGTGGGAAGGCGTTCAGCACCTCAGGAAACTTGCAGAAACACAAGAAAACACATTTGGTTGATAAACCTTATCAGTGCGGTGTGTGTGGGAAGGCGTATCGGCGATCCGGAACTTTACAAGAACACATGAGGACACATGCAGTGGATATATCTTACAAATGTGATGTCTGTGGGAAGACATTTAATCAAAAAAGTAACTTAACCACACACATGGGGACGCACACGAATGAGAAGCCTCACAAATGTACTGTCTGTGGAAAGGCATTTTATCAAAACTGTACCTTAAGGATACACATGAGGAAACACACGGGTGACATGCCTTATAAATGCACTGTCTGTAGAAAGACGTTTAATCAAAAATGTAACTTAAACATACATATGAGGACACACACTGGTGAAAAACCTTTTAAATGTGATGTGTGTGAAAAAGCTTTTAATCAAAAGTGTAACTTAGACATACACAAGAGGACACACACAGGGGATAAACCTTACCAGTGTGATGTCTGTGGAAATGCGTATAGTCAGGCAGGAACTTTACAAATACACAAGAGGACACATACAGGGGATAAACCTTATGAATGCGGTGTGTGTGGAAAGGCTTGTAGTCAATCTGGAGATTTACAGAGACACATGAAAACACATGCAGGTGATTTATTTCAGACGACATTCGAACAAAAACCCACATTATGATATAGACAGATGATATAGACAGATGATATGATTTATACAGATGATAGCCGTATGAATTTGGTTTCTGGGTTCAGCCGTTCCATCCACAGTACTGGATGCGTAATAAATGTGGTGTGAAGACATAACACAGACACTTGAGAGCACCGTACAAACCTATAAATAGATGTGATGACAAGTCACGTGGTGGGGGGTTACTTGTAGGAATGTGGTGACAAGACACATGTTTGGGTACTTGTAGGAATGTGGTGATGAGTCACGTGATGGTGGGTTACTTGTAGGAATATGGTGACTAGTTGCGTGGTGGTGGGGTACTTGTGAAAATGTGGTGCCAAGTCGCGTGGTGGTGGGGTACTTGTAGGAATGTGGTGCCAAGTCGCGTGGTGGTGGGGTACTTGTAGGAATGTGGTGACAAGTCACGTGGAAGAGTACTTGTAGGAATGTGGTGACAAGTCACGTGGAGGGGTACTTGTAGGAATGTGGTGACAAGTCACGTGGAGGGGTACTTGTAGAAATGTGGTCACAAGTCACGTGGAGGGGTACTTGTAGGAATGTGGTCACAAGTCACGTGGAGGGGTACTTGTAGGAATGCGTGAAAATACGTACCCGTGATGATCGTTATGATCTCCATAAAGAGACAGTTATGTTCGTCTGAAACGCATGAAGACTCGCAAAGATCTTCTAAACCATTAGAAATGCTTACGTTTGCATTGTTACGTAGGCAAATCTGGTTATTTACAAAGACATTGAATGGGGGGGGGGGGGGACTCTTCAGGATAAACCCTTAATGACACATCTGTATGTCGTTTTGTACTTATGTCTTTTTTATAAGGACGAAATAAATCCGTGTTACGTGTATGAATTTAGAATGATTGATTATACATCAAATCTGCTTACTTACTTCCACAGGGATTTTGCATTTGGATCCAAGATGGCTTGAAATGTTGTCGTGACTGTGTGAAATAGATGTAGTCGATTCAAATTAGTCACCAAAAATTTATAAACGTGTCTAATTCTAACTGAAAAAAACATTGATAGCTACGTAATGCTATCTTATGAAGATTTGGATATTGTTCGATAACAACGCGGTATCCGGTTGCGATGGCTCATTGGTGTGAGCGTTCCCTTGGTAACCAGGTGGTTGTTAGTTCAAGTCCCGCTCGTGTCATGGCTGCGTTAAACCCAAGACGTAAAACATAGGTAGCTATTGCTGCTTCACCAAACTCTCGGCAATGAGAAATAAGAATCGCAGGTTTTTCGGATATGACCTTAAAAACGGAGGTCCCGTGTCTCGGCAGGCGTTGGCACGTTAAAGAATTCTCACTTCTGCAGCTCTTATCGTCGGTCTAAATACGAGTACGATGCTTCGCTTGCCTATAGCGTAAAATAGACTGCGACGCGGTATCTTCACACGACTATATATGGAATCCAAATCATCGCCAAATTGATGTAAAACAATCGATCAAATCCGAATTTCAAAATTCTAAACACAGCGTAGGTCTTATTTTCATTTGTTCAAATCAGCTTGGTCGGAGATTCTTGAATTTGATAGGTAACTCATTACTGTTTGTTCCTCTGCATGTTTGAATGATACATGTAAGTACTGTTGTACAGTAGTGATCAATTCTAGTACAGATGTTAACATGTTTGTATGATAAATACTGTTGTGTGAATATGATCAATAATAGAATAGATATGTTTACATGTATGAATGATAAATACTGTTGTGTAATAGTGATCAATATATAGAATGTTTACATGTTTGAATGATAAATACTGTTGTGTAATAGTGATCAATGCTAGCATATATTTATATATATATATATATATATATATATATATATATATATATATATATATATGAATGATAAATACTGTTGTATTCTCAATTCTAGTATAGATATGTTAACATCTTTGCAATGATTAATCGTTAAAATTACAATCACCAATGTTTTATTGACAATTCTATTTCCATTTTCAATGTTGCGATCCCTGCGTGGCAACTCGTGCCAAACCATGACACTAAGCTTCTAGTCTGCTGTTCAACAAAAGAAACTAAAGTATGGTACTTATGTCTCAAACACAGAAGGTTGAGAACAGGAAAAAAAGGACACAGCTGTTGACCAATTTTTTTAATTTTTTTTGCTCAAATCTTTTAAAATAGACGTCTCCTGTATTGATTGTGAACGTTGTGCATAGTGTCATTAAATGATGGAGCATCATTTTATGGAAAGGGGAAGAATGTTGTTGACAAATCTACAACTGTATACCATACACTAACCACGCTCACAGAACTAGAGTAACCAGCTCCCTCAACTGCGTCAATCCATGAGAGCATGTTCTGCATATGATTAATTTCTAAACAGAGGCAACCTACAACTTTCGCTACTGAAACAGTCTCGTTTAAAGTTCACGATGGAGAAGCTGCATTCATTCTGTTTGCCATAAAGTTTTAAGTTTCCCTTTACGTCTATTTTCAGAAAAATAAATACAAACGTAATAGTTTTAGGGGGTAAAGGAGGAATCTTGCTCAGAGGTGAAGATAGACGTTTGGGTGCAAATGGGGAGCTAGTTTCATTGGTAAATCTTCTACTTTTAGATAGAATTTCATATAAAAGCTTATGCAGAAAATATTACTCAACCAAAGCTATATACTTTATCAAAGTACAAAGTTACCCACAACTTTTGAAAGCGTTTCTTCATTTCGATGTATTCTCCTTGAGCATATTTTATTGCATTGTAAATCACATGACCATACAAATAGATTACAATCATTATTAGAATAGCAAAATTATTAAGAAACAAGTTTTGCAACTTGCGCTTGTACGTCTCCCTATATTAAAGGCCGAGCTTGACCTACTTGAAAATCCGGTGGTAGTGCAATTAAGCAAATTTGGTGTAGGGCGGTGCTTATTGCTGCAGCCGAGTTAAAAATAAATTCCAGCATGCTGATAACAGAACAGAGCACACGTGTTACTTGGCTAAACAAGTAACCCACAGTGATAATCTCTACATAGTATATACAAGGCAGGATTTACAACACCTACTGCTGATTTATTGATTGATTATCGAATACAATTAATATACACTCTTGATTGAAATAAAAATAATTTGAATTATTTCAATTAAAAATATTCTCTTATCACCCATATCATCATGGGGGGGGGGGGGGGGGGGGGGGGGGGGGGGGGAGGTCAGTCTTCACACAGCTGCATCAATTAGTACCTACAGTGTTCTCATTTAGAGACCATTTTCCATCAATGTGTTATTGTATTTTGTAAGAATAATGGGTGAAAGGCAGAGATTAATTTTGGATGTAAGTGAAATGCAAATGGAGGCCATAAAACATTTGTTTCTGCATAGTGACTGGGATTTTCACTCTATTGACTCATCACAGGAAGAGAAATTTGGCGGGAACACGTGTGTAAGACCAGAATGTGTAGACAAAGAAGTGCAGACAAATGTTGAATTAGAAACTGGATATTTGGAAACTGAGTGCATTGCCAATAATGGAGATGATGCAGAAAAATTTGTCATCCTGCAAGACAGTAACAAAGACGAATGTCCATTCTGCCTCTGCAAACCATGCATCACTGACGACATCAACAGGCAATTATGGTGGGAAATGGAGCCATTCAGACCGCCTCATCCCAGGAATTCAAAATTGCGAAAAGAAAAATATAAAAGGTTTTGGACCATGCTTTTACATCGTGGAGTATGGAGTGATCCCCGATATACCGAGAAAAAAACTGCGAGCTTTGGAACTTTTTCAGCCAGGACAGGAATGGCACAGACGTGACATTATGCCAACATGTGTAGTGGATACTGTGAGCAGGGCCGTAACTGCCGATGAGGCAGACGAGGCAACTGCCTCGTCTGATTTTTTGGCAAAAAAGAAAATAAAATTATATAAATGTTATATTATAGGATATATGTTTAAAATGAAGACAAGCACCTTTGTCTTTGACACCATATTACGATTCTTTACATAGTACAAATGAAACACAAACATGATAAATTGGGATTTAAAAAGTGTCATTTTCAGTCGTAAAGTCAATCGGCGGCCCCCAATCCCCTGCCTCCCCTGATTTAGAACCCTACTTACGGCCCTGGTGAGAACATGGCTACCAAATCCAAAAGATGTACAATACATGGGTCATTTGTGGGAATAGTTTTTATTTCATATTTGACAGTCAATCACATTATTATTTTCCTCTTGTTTGCATTTGTTTTGGATAAGCTAGGTATTTGGACTTGACAATTACAATGTAAATATCATGAGGATTTTACATTTATTCTAATTTCAATACAGATGTGAAAAATAAATCTGAATTATGGATTTTATCTTTTGGAGGTTGGATTTATCTAGAGAGGAAAGTAAGTCAAACATTGCAGAATTCTGGTTTTCTTACTGCCATGCCTGCATGAGATACAGACAACATCCGGTGTAAACAATAACAAACTAAGTCACTCCCACTGCTGTCAGTTTTGAATTTCAATTAGAAATAGATGTCCTGCTTCACATCTTTCGATGAAAAATACAGCTAAGAAAATTTTTTATTTTAAATTTAATTTGTGACCAAAGATGCACATTCATGAGAAGAGCAAGCATGGCAAAAATCTGATGATAAAAAAGAATCTGTATTTTAATATTTCTAAAAAATTCTCTGCAATCTGAATGTGGCCAGAAAAATCAAATAAACCACCATTTTTCTCATTGGCTGCTATTTATACTCCGATGTCCTCCTTTAACTACAAATTATATTAACACTCATGGTAGAAACTGGAGCGGTTAAATTCGCGCGCTAACTCTACCAAGGGCACTTAACCGGTCATCTAGGAATGCTTGCTCCTCCTTTTAGTCACCTCATTCCACCTCCCCGGTGTCCAGAAGTCCGTGTTTGCACTACTCTTAATTTTTGTATTTGATGGGATTTTTTAGACTGATCACTGTTCGTTATCTTCACTCTAAAAATGGTGTTTAGATCCTAAACACAAAGTTAAACACATTTCTTGTGTACAGTTTTGAACGCGTTCTAAATCTAAACATGTTTAACACTTTCTGTGTTTAGGTTTTAAACATGTTTGACACTTTTTACATTTAGGTTTTGAACATGTTCAACCCAATGTGTTTAGGTTTTGAACATGTTTAAATCTCTTTTGTGTTTAGGTTTGGAGCACGTCTAACTAATTGTGTTTAGGTTTTGAACATGTTTAATTCTTTTTATGTTTAGGTGTAGAACATGTTTAACCCTTATGTTTAGGTTTTGAACATGTTTACCCTTATTGTGTTTAGGTTTTGAACACGTTTACCTCTTTTGTGTTTAGGTTTTGAACATGTTTAGTTCTCCTTGTATTTAGGTTTTGACTTTGTCTCAATTACAAAATGATTTGCTAACCTTCTATTTAAAACTCAATCCACAGCATTAAAGAGTCTCAAATAGTAGCTTTCTCTTCTATTATAGGAGAATAACATTGCAAAATCTAGCAAGAATATCCCTTGCATTACAAACTGTGTCTATGGGATCCATGATGTTTCAAATCGAACAATGCGGGTAAAGTGATTTCCTACACACAAAGAACACCGGAAAACACTTATAAACAGATATATTCACAAATACACCGAACAACTTACAAGGGGTTAACAAATACAATAACTACACTGCTGCACTTTCTAAAACACGTCCGATTGCCTAGATTTCGCGGGTAAGAGAGAGAGAAAATCACGTGCAGGCTCAGAGGACTCCGAGCCCGACCAGAAATACTAAAAATCCACCCCCCAAAATCACTACACGGGTTTAGGCGGTTCTTCTCAAATTACATTGCAAGTCTATTTCTATATTCTAATTGCCGAAACAACACGGTTGACATTTCCGCGATACATGTTAAAGACAAAACCATTAAAAATCACTTATGCACATATAAGAAGTAAACTATATATGGTTAAATATCATCCGGCAAGTACAACTTCAACAATTTTTTTGTCTTTGATATGCTAGTTTTCGCATAACAGGCACTGTCACATGTTGAATTAAAAAAAAAAGGGGGGGGGGCATCAATTGCAACTGATGTTCTCTTTCACAAGATTTAAATGAATTTTGTTCCAATGCAAAGTAAGAGTGATGCATTGGTTTAAATTAACACTAAAGGCACGTCTAATACCAGAGACAATGAATTACACTATTTTTTAAAATTCAATATGTATGTGTCCAGACCTGTTCAAGTTGAAATGGAATTCCAGATTAAAATTTTCAGGATACTCCTAAACTCTGCTCATTTCCAACAGGAAAGGGTTGAAGCCCATAGACGGCTCTTCTAATGGTTCCATCAATTTTGGATATCGACCTCGACAGTGTATACTTGCAATACGGCGTATGATGTACACTATGGTCACTATCGGGACCTGGTACACTATAGCAGTTTGAAGTATGGCAATTCTGACATGCAATTTTTTCTGCAATTCGAATTTCATTTACAGAAGACAGGAATAGTCTACATGAAGACTGTAAAACTAATGTCAACAATGTTACTAAGCTTATTATGTTCAAAACCTAAACGCATAGACGTTTAGGATTGTGTTTAGACGTTTAGGAATGTGTTAAGCAAGTGTTTAGCAAGTGTTTAGCATGTTATTTTGTGTTTAGATACTGTATTTTTGCATAGCTAAACATGTTCTCAGTCTGAACATGTTTAGGGTAGAACATGTTTATTACACTTCGCGTTTAGGATATAAGCACAATCCTAAACACGTTTAGACCTAAACACGTTTAAAAAGTGTTCCAAACCTAAACATTGTTTTTAGAGTGTTCACTTTCATTGATCATGTTCGTTATCTTTCCTTTTTTCCTAGAAAGACGAAGCTTCGGAGAGACAAGAAATCTTGACAAAACGAAATAATTGATTGCAACTGTTTTATTCTTATGGAATTGAACAAAGTACGTTTTACTTCCAATGGAAAATATATACGACACAAATATATTAATCATTAGATATTTCCTCTCTTTGGTAAATACAAAAACAGAATAGATAAATATCCAGAAAAAAATACAATATCTTAGGTACAAGTAATATCAGGCACTTGTAAGCAACGTACTAGACATTAAATACTAGCAAGAAAGACGGAGCTTTAATGCTGTGGTTCACAGAAAATGGCTTCCTAAATCTTAAATTTATCAAAGTCAGATCATTAGCTATTTAGCCAACGTCCCATTACAGTAATGCGTGTTGCATTGTGGAAAATGGACATTAAAATGTTTTAATTTCGTTGATATTTTCATTTATTACATTACTTTTACGTGAGCCAGTATGGGGATATATAATAATTACGTATCACATAATTCATTGCAGATTAATATCACACTGGTTTGTTAATATCTCTTAGTAAGCGTCATGGATATAATGATATATAATTGTTCGTCACACCGGTCAGACTAAAGGCACGTTCCGCCTGCCAAGGAACTCGCTGAATCGAGAAAGGATAAAGAGATTCTCCGAAGTACAATCCATAAATAAGGAAGAAGAAAAATATACTTTACACAATTTGGTCCTTCCTCGAGGATAAAATGTAACTGCGAGACGCAGTGCTTACAGGTAGATAAATTCCCATCAGGATTTAATGGCAGTAATGTTGATTGTGTAGTAGGAATTTTTTTGGTGGTGAATGAGTCTATTACTTTTTTTCACTCTTTTTGAAGAATCCCTTTTTGAAAATCGATGATCCCCGGCGTTCTTCTTTCTGCTGAGTCGAATTTGTCTCCCCTTTCTTGCAAACAATCAGGTAATTGTAAATATTTGGCATCTCGTCGTCATCCTTTCGTCGTCCAAATAGACTCAACATGTAGTTCCCAGTCTTTGGAACATCAATGTGGAATTTAATCGTCCCGTTTTTCTCCGGCAACATGGCCACGCGATCCTTGACGTCAGTGTCCGGCTCTCTGAGGAATTGGTGCGACAATATGACGTCATCAGGCACAATGATTTCGACTGTACACGTGTTTACTTCAGTCAATGTTATCTTCGGATCTTTAGGGTTTACAGCTTTGATGCCCAAGGATTCAAAATTCTGTTGGGCGCCCCACTTTTCCTTTTTCACAGAATTCTGTTTCTCTGCGTTTTTAGGGAGCTCCACCGGATTGGTGACTTTCAGGCAGTTAATGAGATACTTCATGGCATGAGATAATGTCGTGCTCTCTCCAGCCTCCTTAGGACGCCCGTAAATATCCAGCCCGTACTGACCAGTCTGCGGAAGTGTCCCCGTGATATGAATTAGGTCTTTTTCTATATTTGTGCTGATGAAAGTATCCAGCGTCTTGGTATCCACATTATTCATTTTAAGCTTGGCAACTACTTGTAGGGGGCGTGGCATCTTCAATTTGATATCAAGACTGTCCTCTACGTTCAGAATCCCTGCCTTTGGGTTATCAGGCGGATCATCCCCAGTAGAACTTCCACTGTCCGACAATTTGTCCCCTTCAGCAGAGTCGGGCGATGACCGACTTTTGCTGGATTTTCTCTGTCGCGTTTGAAGTACCTGTAAACCAAAGTGTCGATACGCTTTCTTTGGTCCCCATTCCCCCGAGGCGCAGTCAGGAAGAGGATACATTTTGCCATTAAGAGAGTTACAAACCACCTTAAACTTACAAGTACACTTCAGTCTGAAGGGCGATATGGACCCACCCGCGGTCTCCTCAGCGTTTATAAGTCTATTGCTATCTTCTATTTTATTTGCAAACACTTCAAAGAAATATTCGCCAACCGCAGGAACGTGAATACTAAACATGACAGTGTTGTCGAGCATGGTTTGGAATACAAATCTTTCTAGATTTGCACCCTTGTATGTTGCCTCAAGCCTCTTCTCCTTGTCTGCATACCTCATCTGATAGTAATACACCAAATCATTTTCATGTTCTTCTGGAATCTTTATCTTCACTTCCGTTCCACCTTTCTCGGAAGTTTCCAGAACAGCACGCATACTTTTGTCAAACCTCATTCCATAATGGAAGAAAATGGAGCGGACAAAAGGCAGTGCCTCAAATTGCTCTAGGGTAATAGGGTTTTCCAAAAGCTGCCATTTGGGATCCGAGGCCCAGAATTCCTGAATAAATTCATCCGGGTCCGTTAGAAAGTAGTGCTCGTCATATTGGTAACGGATCTGGTCTTTGCTCTTAGGCTTTGGTCTGTCCTTACCTTTCTTGTCTTTGTTCAGTACCAAGTGTCTGAAACAAATAGGGTAACTCCATGTACTACAGGTAATCTCTTAAACTTCGCGTAAAAGAAATAATCAAATGTATGCATTACAAACATCTTTATGAATACGCCATTTTTACGATCATCACACCTTAGAAACCATTGTATGATTTTTAACAGATAGGTCAAATTAAGAGTTCATTTCTTTTTTGATATTTTGCAATTGATAGGGTATACCTATCTAATTGCTCTTCAGTTGTCTTTGGTCACCTCTGTTATTATCCTTACCTTGCTCCCCAGTTACATTGCACCGGTCGCCAGTCTCCATCAACGAGCACGGCATTCCAAGTATTCTGAAACTGCTCGGGTTTGATCTTCATTCCAGGCTCATATCCCACGCTCTTAGAATGACCTTTGATCTCTTCACAATGGAGGCCTGCATAACTATAATTAAACGAGACACCTTTACAAATCGACAAATGTTTCAAACAAACTTCCATAGAAGAATCGTGTCACGTGTGTTGTCAAGTGATAGTGAATTTCCCCTAAACCAGTCTTTTTTTCTATAACTGAAATGAAATTCAGTGGTAGTTCAGTTGATTCTAGCGCTTGCAACGAGTGACAGACCTATATCTTTAATAAGAGGAAACAAACTATTCCTTCGCAAAGCACAGTATTAGTAGTGAAAGTCGCGGGTTTGGATGTGGCCTTCAAAACCGAGGTCATGGTCACAACAGCCGTTGTTACCTTACTACTGTCCCCGTTCACCTGTCTATAACTGATGGCGTCTGTGTAGAGTCTGTGTAACGGCACCTATTTCCCCATGTCGCGAAAAAACATGACCAATAATCTATGTTAGAGTTGTGTTTCTTTTCCTAAAAGCTCACGACTCCGATTATGATAAAAATCCAGTCTCTCATGATTACCTGCAAAGTCTCATAAAGAGCACATGGTAGGTCTCCGTCCCGTATTTAATTCCCCTGAGGAGCCCCATGGGTGTGTCCGTTTCTATGATTTCCTCAAATTCCATCACGTTCAGGTCCTTCACCGTAATCCAGCGATATATGGCCCTGAAAAATTAGAAATGACAAGAAATCTATCAATCAACCTTTTAAAGATTTTCTCTTTTTTCTCTTTTTCAATCGGTTCAATCCGACTTAATTCATAAAAGGTTATCGGACATCACGAATTGTATAAATTTGTGTTAGATTTATCAATACAGACACTTATCCTCTGACGTTGATTGTAGTTTGTGTTTAATTTAAGGCATAAACAGGGGATTTGTCTGTTCCTTTTATGTGGTCAGTGCGGACCATTAAATCTGAACGATAATACTTTACCGGACTTTCTCCAGGTCGGTGACCAGATTTTCCGTCAGTTGCTGAACCAGATCTGTGTACGTTGGTTGCTCATTTTCCGCAACCTAAAAGAGAAAACAATAATGTACAAAATGCAATCAAAGATTTAATTCAACAAGGGAACCAAAAAGTGAAACGCCCCCTCACTAAAAACGGCGTAACGCCAGCACACGTACACATACGCACTCCTGTGTTCACACACACACCGACATTACTACATTCCCCTCACGTTATGAGGTAATAAGTATAAGGAATGTGGTTGTTGATTGCGGCCAAATAAGTATTCACATGAAGTTGTTTCCAGTTTACTTATACAGAGTATACACATTTTCCAATACGGATCAAACCAAATTCGCTTACAGCAATGTTCCACATAAATTCAACCCGCTACATGCACGTGAGTGCGTGTGAAAATAACGTTCCCAGGGAAATGCCCCGATTTACATACCTTAATTGTTTGTTCGTCAATGTCGTTAAATTGTGAGGGGTCCACATAGAGGTCCTTTTTCCGGCAGGATGGGGGATGAGGAGAAGGAATTTCTGCAGGCGCCACGGGAATGATCTCTAAAGCCTCCAGCGCTTCCTCAATTTCTTCCGTTTCTCCGTTCGTTGTCCCATTTTCCATTTTCTACCAAGACAGGATAGACAATCAAAGATGAAAACATCTGTCTTATGTCCAAAAACAATATTGCACAACACCCGCTTATTTTCGTTGTTCATAGCTGTTGGTCATTCTGCAGGTTATCTGATCAACAATTACAAAAATACGTTTGGCAAGATATTAATTCTTCGAAAATATTCAATACTTTTTTTTAAACATTTAAGTACGATATATTTTCCCCTAATAATAAAGTCGATTCGAAAAGTTTCGATACAAATAATAAAATAATGTTGCAAACATAAACCAGCGCATTTATCTCCAAATTGAAGGCAACCTAAACAGTATAATTAGACAAAGTTTTGCATAGAAGAAACTTCTTTTCAATATATTCAATATAATTGAAATAACCCCCAGAATGCGGTTTCGATTCCCGGACTAATCATATAGCGATGACGTGTTAAGTAAGACTCGCAGGTTTATATCCACAGGACCACATCCAGACTACAATATACTTGAAATATTCTTGAAGTGACGTCAAACAACGAACACCAAACAGTAATAAAGTTCAATAATATATCTTACATTCTCCGCCACAATTTCCTGCTTTAATTCCTCTTTGAGTTCCTCCTGTTTCTGGGCGAGTACCTCCAACATCTCGCGGCTCTGTCGCGCTACCATCGTTGCCGTTTTCTTCTGTTCTTTCTCCTTCAGCCTCAGAGTCATCGATTCCTTCTTCTTTTTCTTCTTCTCTTGAATGATGACTTCGATCTCTTTCTTCTTATTCTCAAAGTGGATCGTCATTTGCTATGTAATTTTAAAAAACCAAACATTAATATAGTTTCTGCTGCAGATGTTTTAGTATTTATGTTTTAGTGAAACGCTAAACCATTGGCAAGCTCATTTAGAATTTATGAACGTGGTTTTGGCCATTCCACTTCATTCATACAAAATTTACATTCTCCAAGATTTTGAATAAATGTTCACCTGAAAAATTAACCTTATTTTTTGTTATTTTTTCATTTAAAATTCCAAAATAAAATGTCTACGAACCAAAACTCTTGGACCATTCTTATAGATAATATTCTTAATGATAAACCCAGTATATATATCCGTTGTCATGTTTGTTTTAGTCATAGAAAATTTTTTTTGTTCCTGTTTTGTGTTCATGTGCGGGTAGTTATTTACCCTCGCAAAATCACAAAACAAACAAAGCTATTCTCTTAAAACAAAGTCTGCTCTTTATATCAGTATTTCAATTGCAGCTACAGAATTAAGTATACTTTGTTCAATGTAGCAAAATTGGGCATTTCGATATTTACCATCATAATATAAAATCATGTTTTGAAATGCACACCATGCTCAAAATATTTGATTACTTTTGTATCTTTGCCTTGATTATTAGTTTATTTTACTGCCTTGCTGGTTGAGAAGTTTTTCGTGACCGTTCATGTACAATCCACTTAATCCTATCTTGTTTCTGCAAAATAAATCTTTGGGTTTTACCAGGTTTGTTTTAAAGTTAGAATATTTAGATAATTTTGTGGTTTTTACAAGTAAAACTGTAATATCAATTATTATGCATTACAGAGGATTGTACAAATGGACATTACTAAGTAATTATAGCTAAGAATACCTCGAGATAAATCAGAGATGGAACCCGAATCCCTTGTGTTCTTAAGTTAGGTGATCTAACCAGGCCGATATATAAAGTAAAGTAATTTTATTAGAATAAAAAAATTTAAACTTATTTCGAAAACCATACAAAATCTCTTCATACATTAATCGAGATGAAAAAATAATTTTAGGGAGGGGGGGGGGTGACAGAAACGTCTCCTATGACCTTAATAATCACACGTATTACCATGACCTTTTTACCCTCAGATTAACATAATTGTCTTTATCTTTTTCAGGTCCACAAACTTACCTTTTTTTCATTCTCTTTCATCTTTTTCTTTTTTGGTCCAAATTCTTTGTCAAATTTCTCCGTGAGCTCCTTAAGTTTGATCTCCCATTCGTGCTGTAATTCCGCCGACAAACGGCGTACTTCCTGTTTCCGCTCATTCTGGAATTCGTCTAACAAGCGGTCTTCCTCTCGCTTGTACTCAGCCTCCAGACGGCGCTGTTCTTCGATAAGCTTCTTCCGCTTCTTATACTATTGTGAAGAAAAACATTAAAAGAAATAATTGTCTGATGTCATATAAACGCTTCGTTGACGCCTTTTAATGGGTGTCGACGTTTTACAATAAAATGCAGACTTCCAGAAAACGTAGAAATTACTACAAATAACCAGCTAGCTCCCGGGTCATAAAAGACGAAATCGCTTTTTGATACAAGTCTCAAATTTTTACTTCATGTTCCGTCTTTTAAAAAATGGGACTTGGGTCAAAAGTGACCCTGGTGAAGTTGTTCGGCCCCGGAACCAGGGTCCCAAGATTTCAACTATAAAAGGCAGACGTCAAAAAGAGGTCTACAGGCATTTGACAAACGGGGTCATTAGATAGGGTTTTTTTCCTATGAATTTTATACAGTATCATCTAATCCTCTAAAACTTCAGTTGGATTTATTTCTTCCTCAATTTTGGTAAAATAAACATCAAAGAATCATAAGCAGTTTTTTTTCTCATGTTTTTCCCCAAAATGATCCATGACAAACAACAGCAGAGATAGCAATTTTTAATCATATTCACATCATTAAATAGAAAATAGCATCTGAATATACATGTACAAGCATTTTCTGTAAAGAAATAATACACAAAAAAGTTAATTTTGTGTTTAAATCATAACTCGACAAAAGTCAAGCGACTACTCGGAAAGCATGCAAAGAAAATATCGACCAAAAACAACTTTCTGACATTGCTTGTTTTATTTCGTTAAAATTCAGCTGTAATGAGTTGTTTTAGAAGATTTTACTTTGTTGGGGGGGGGGGTAGCCAAGGATAGGATATAGGGCTTGCTCACGGCGGGTGTGACCGGTCGACAGGAGATGCTTATTCCTCCTAGGGGCCTGATCCCACCTCTGGTGTGTCCAGGGATTTGTGTTTGCCAAACTCTTAATTTTGTATTCCTTAGAGGAGTCATGAGATTGATCACTGTTCGTTATCTTCACCTTTTCAGATCGAGTAGCAGTTTCACCTGCCAATTATCTGAATCGTTTACGTTCAGGGATGATCGAGAAAGTGAGAAAGCTGTTTGTTTCTGCTGCATTGAATTCATAGTCGTTAGTAGCTTTGTAGTCGACTTCAGAAGTTTCAATATCCGAACAATCTCTTTGAACAGCAACTTTGATGTAATGTGAACTATCACATGTAACATAACGCCTCGTGGCAGCTTTAAGTAGTCTTCATAATAAACGAAATATACAAAGATTTATTTTAAATACATTTCCAATTATTCAAATATGTTTTCGCCCTTTGATACCTTCCCTAATGAACGCGCCACAGTTGTAAATAATGCGTGTTAGAAATCTTAATAAATACAGTATGTCTATTTGGGAAATCCAAAAGAAATGCATACATGTCCAAGACCGAGTGTAATGTCGATATCGACGACATCGACAATGTCGTTTCGATGTCAACCATATGGAGATTTTGTAATTGACTGAGATTTGTGAAATAATTAATATTGAAAATTTACCAGACTAACTATCATGTCGATACGTATGGATTTTGTTGTTGAAGTCAATCATCATAAATGACGCTGGGTGCTTTGTCGATATCGTCGATATCGACAAAACTGTTCCGATATTGTATCGATATCGATCGTGTTTCGTGAATTTATTACATGTAAGAATTCTGCCCGAGGTTCATGCAGATTTTTAGATTTAACTCCAAACAATGTATTCATCGTCCTAATTTTTTTTTTAAATTAAAATAAAAATATTGAAATGTTATAGCAAAAATTTCCACTGTATTTCCCTTACATTGTTTTCATGAGATTAATCTGGCGCGTATCCATGAATTTTTATTCAAGGGGGGGGGGGGGGGGTCTTCCCCAGTCACAATAAAAATTCCAGCTTAGAAATATCTTCACAACCAAAAAATAGTAAACTCCTTTCCGAAACGTGCAATAACCTATTTCATGGTGAGGGCGGGACACCTCCAACAGGTCTTTCCATATTGACTTTTCCAAGGGCGTTTTCTGCCAGCTCTTCACAACCAACTGCTTACCAATCCTGATTCGATATCGACAGTAATAGAAACTTAATCAATTTAGAATGCTTAAACACATGTACATCTATATATATATATATATAAAAAAAAAAAAAAAAAAAAAAAAAAAAAACCATGGCAAGGATGGTCACAAAAAACTATCATGGTTCGATATCGACATGATATCGTCGATATCGACAGCAAGGGATACTTTGTTAATGTAAATTACCTAAACTTCTGCACAATTATCAGAATGATGCAGGCAAGGACATGCACAACCATTTGTTTTACAATCATGATTCAATATCGACACGATATCGTCGATATCGACAACAAGGGAATCTCAGTCAGTGTTAAATTTATAAACAGACAAACAACAATGAAGAAATATAGTTGGTAGAATGTCACAACAAAATCTTGAAACGGTAACGATTCGATATCGATACGATATCGTCGATATCGACAGTAAGGGGAACTCATTTAGTGCAACATAGCGAAATTTATACACAAGTGTAAACAAATATAGTAGTTCAGGACAGTCATAACGAATTGTTTAACAATATTGATTCGATATCGATACGATATCATCGATATCGACAGCAAGGTAAAATAAGTACACAAATGATAATTTAATCGACCATATGCGCGACCCTATTAAAATGTTTGCAACGGATACTTTGTTGACAATCATGATTCGACATCGATTTGATATAATCGATATCGACATAACACCATGTCTTGGACATAACTCAAGAAATGAAAGTAGACTGTAAATATAAGAAATAAATTTCAATTTTAAAAGTTCATGAGGTTGTGAACTGTGACACTTCACGTCGGGATATAGTTCACAAAGCACTCGTATGTATTTTTAAAAATGATCTTTATTTCTCAAATGATTTTGTATATGGGGGGGGGGGGGGGGGGGACCTTTACTGCCTCTAAACAATCCTTGTTTACAGTTAAATTCAAGGCAAGCTAGAGAAAATCAATGTGACGCTTTTCATTCCTACAGGATTGAATTCACTGACAGAAAAAACAAGATACACATCTATCTTGAATTGTGATTAATAATTCACCTAAGGTTTATATTACGGAGGAATATTACACACAGAAATATGACGTGGATGACAAGTGGATGATATGTGCAACAATATTTTGAACTTGAAAACTTTCAAATTTACTTTACTTGGTCAAAAAATGGAGTTTTAGTAGAGAGTAATCTTGAATTATTTTAACCCCAACTTGACTCGAACCCGTGGTCAAGGTGTAGATCAGCTGTTGACATGCTAACCTATTCAGCTAGGCAATTAAATCTGAACAGAATATTACTGTTATGTACATTTCCATTCATGGTTTAAAAGGACGTCAGCCATTATGACGGTGTAGTATATACCTCCTTAAAACTTAATTTGTCATAAACATGTCTTCCACGACAAATGATATATTCTCAAGAATGTCCATTTCTTGTCCTTCCAATTTTCCTTCTTGTTTGGTTAACAAATGATATGTAATGGACATTTAAAACTCATGTATACTAATGTGTCGTGATTCTGAAATAAGTCTTAATCATCATTAAACAAATCTGTAAGTGATTTCAGAGCCAGTAATATATAAATGTTAAATCAATCAAATGGAAGCAATAGTTCCTCCTTGTGTTGAGCTATGACACAATGTAATCTGTTTCAGTGTTAAAAATGACATCCACGATATGTACACGGAACCAGCGGGTCTGGGGGAATGTTACAGGGGTTGCAACCCACCCACCCAGGCCCTCCCCTTGGTTGAAACGGTCATTCTGGGACCCGGAAGCTCTATTTTAGGACGAAAAGTGTACAATGTTGGGTCGCACATTCCTTCGGAATTGTTTTTGGGGATCCGCCCAAGGGAAAGCTTTATAAAAAGGTCCCAAGATTTTGCTAACTTTTCCCACTATACTCTGATGTAAATGAGCAGGCTTGTCAAGTATTTACGAGATTCTGTAATGACCGCTGGGTAATGACGTGTGTCGTTTGAAGTCGTGTTTTACATGCTTTTCCTAATTACATGTATCTCCCGACATTTATGTATCGCCCTCCATCCTTGGGGATTACCATACACCGACAAAACTACCGCCGTATTCAATATTGCGTTCAAATACATAGCCAAAACATTTGTTTTTTAAAGATAGAGATTGGTTGGTTGTTTTTTTTTGTTTTTTTTTGGTTTTTTTCTTTTCTTTTACATTTCTAGCATTTCAACAAAACTAGCTAGGTCTTTCGATTCCGACTTAAATCCTTCACCAGCCTTTTATTCATATATTAGACAACCAGGCATATGTTCATGTGTAAATGTATTTGATTTCAGCCTATTTTAATAATTTAAATTCAAATGATCTCTACAATGAATAAATAAATGGGCCGATTTACATCATGCGCGTCATCTGATCTTTACAGTACCCATGAATTGACAAATTTCTTCTCCTTTTTTTTTGTAGTTCACCAACAGTAACATGATATCAGATAATGATCTTACTGTCAAGAGGAAGTGTTCTGGTACGAAACATATAATTATTACCAGCAAAAATTGCCCAGGCCTTGACTGCACGCATGAACATGAATGCCCGTATCGGTCTGCTTCTTTGTTCCGCTATTGAATATTGATACAAACATGATTTATGAATGTGTTATAATATTGGTCAGTTAACAGACTCCAGGGCTTTCCAATTAAAAAGGAACAAGGAATATATTACCATGAGAAACGTGCAAGTCAGCGGCATTATATCGATACAATAGACAGAAGACAGTGTACAATATAGCAGTTTATGTGTCACCTGGAGGTTTTACGCGCTAAATTGGACACTTCGTTCCCTGCGGACCTAATGCCAAACACTTCCGGTCACACCGTGGACACATTGATTTCATTGTTAATCAATTGAATTACAATAACACCACAACCAAACCTTATGTTTTGTCTTTTTTGTATCAAATTAAGATCTCAAGTCGATATAGCCAAGAGCTTTTCCAAATGAATTGCAGGCGCGGATCCAGAAAAAAATTAAATGGGGTTGCTACCTAAGTTTGTACATTGTACTTTTTACGTCAAAAGGGGTGAATGAAGGCCCCAAAATGACATAGAATAACTAATGTGTTAAAGATTGTTCGAACGGGGAGGGGTGCAACCCACCACTCAGATATGCCACTGAAATGTCTCTTTTTGCAAAATATATGGGTTATCGAACACATCTTGTAAATTTACATCATTTAAACTTCAACCTGACCAAAATCTGCTTCATTCCAAAACTAACAGACCCCTCCCCCCCACCCCTAAACACAAAAACATCCAAAGCCAAGGACCACAATTCACTAAATTTAATTATTTCATAATCACCTGGCTAGAATATCATCTGACCATTTCTAACAAGTTGTAAATGGACACCATCGATTGTCACAATGAAGAAATTTAAATCTCACTCAAATATTCAGGCTTCCTTTATTTAAACTAGTGGAAACTGAAAATGAACTCTAGATTTATCCCTGCATGGTACAATTAAAGGGACATCCGGAATTCTTTACAGAGATGGTAGTTGGCGAGACGTACCCAGATCGTGACTAGGCAAAGAGGCACAACAATCAGGACATTTTATCTTCCTGTGTCCAAACACGGCTAAACTACCCCGTTAATTTCAATCCTGCCTAGAGTTTTAGAGATGGGAACCAAAATCTGTCTAATCTTTGCGTTAATCACTACCGACTAGCCTTCTGCTGACTGTTACAATGGAAGTGTGTCCCTGCAATTCCAACTAAAGGTTCTCAGGGTACCCGCCGAGAGAATTAACACGAAGGACTTAGACTCAACAAAATAGTGTTAATTTGTAACAAACACAGAGACAACCCGCTAATCCAAAGTCATTCTTAATCCAAATCCCCTCTTAGACATTGTTAGTTCTCATGCGAGTTAATCTCGCTGAGGATTCAATACAATAGTCATATCGTCCACCCGCCAACCTGAGTCATCAGTGTCACTTCTGTGTTGCGATTTCGACGTTTCAAAATATTTACATTTCCAATGTTTAGTGAAAGCAATTTCTTCATGAATGTGTTGTAGTTGTGAATAATGTGCTTATGAATCTTGATAAACACAAGAGGTATCTTTTCACGGCTTGGAATTCCGACAGAAAAATCACACTAGAATGTAAATGTTTTGAATGTACACCACAGGCACTTTATGTCGCTTGGGGCTTAATTACTATATATAAAAATACTTATATATAGTAATTAGGCCCCAACCGATATAAGTGTCTGTGGTGTACACGAGGGTAGACACCGCAACGCTTCACACCAGCGTAGTTTTCATCAGTATGCCGACGTCATGCATCGCAATACACATACCCTCGTGTATGTTCAAAAAGGAAATTTATCTTATAAGTATCTAAAACATCATTATCAACGAGTCAGCTTTTATTCAGCCACCTTGAACATAAAGAGTATAGATACCAGCTGTAAACTGTTTTAAAAACCCCAATTTCCATTATTTGTAAAGATCCTATCGTAATCCATAAAAAAGCCCAACACTTGGTCGGATTCGTGTTGTTTTTATGATGCCTTCTTTTGATAAAAAGTGTAGAGTATTAATGGAACATTTTAGAATTTCTCGTTAGACCATTAAATCTTATTACGGACGTCGCTCTCAGCTGTCGGGCGCGGGTATAAATTTAGATCCGGACTTGCTCGACAACTTTTTCTTATGTCAACAATGTATATTGTCCTTTTTATGACGACCGTATCAACTTTTTCCATTGACGAAAGACCTGAAAATCCACTTAGTTTAGTGTTGACATGCAATATTCACGATTTCATACATCAAACATGCCCGTCACATAATACATAAACGATGCCCTGTATATGCCCCTACAAAAAGGAGATCCGACATGTGTTATACTGAACATACAGTTTACTATAAAATTCAATAGAATTGATTTCCGGTGTCCGATTGCTATGCTGTACGAGTACTGTATCTCTGTCTAAGACTCACACTTCTCTACCGCTCGGGGAAGAGACCGGGGGAGGGGGGCGCTGCTATCTCTCGTTTCTACCGCTCGGAGATGGTGGTATCTCTAAGGCTCAACCTTCTGTACTGCTATAGGGGGGTGGGGGTTAAGACTCACATCGTTTGAGTTTAGAGATGTAATCCATCTAATCCCCAGCAAACAAACACTAGATTTGATCGCGTTTGAACTGTTGCGTATTGATCAGTTGATAATCAATAAGAACCTCAATGAATAAAACATGTTGTGACTTAGGAAATATTTCATATCTCTCAAAACTACATAAAATACTACCGGAAAGTACTCCATGGGTGGGTAGGGTTGACTCTATAAGGAAGATGCGATGTCTTTAGATTTGGGGGTGACTTGATAAGGCAGGTGTGAACAAACACAAAGACAAATGTCTGTAGATGGGGGAGGGTGTTATTGGAGGTATGCAATGACGGTGAAGATGATGATACTTACAATGTTCGGGGGGTAGTGATGCTTGTCGAGTTTGCGTTGGTAACCCTGCCGCATAAGTTGTGCCTCAATTGGACCTTTTATGTAGAGTGCATCTGAGCTTATGTCGGCACCCTTATGAATAGCCGCCGCGGTGGTGCGCTCCGCCACGTGGTCTTGCTTTTTAGGTACGGTGGTGGCGCGTTTGATAGCCACCGCCTCATAATTGTAGTTTGGTTTTCTAAGTGTCCCTGCCAAACGAACTTCAGAGTTCAATTTCTTGCTCATCTTTGTGTATGCATTCTGACTGGCAATAGCATTTCGGATTCCCATAGCTCCTTGGTCCATGTGGGAGCCCCCGATCCGGGGGACATGCGTCCCGCAATAAACCTCGCGATCGGAAGCATTTGTTGGATTGGAAAAGTAGTTCTTTATTGTCAGGAACTGTCCGCAGACAGAACACTTGAAACAGTTTTTATGGAACACCACATCGTGTACTGGACCGACTTTCTCGGCGTGGTACACCTGTACTTTACACCTGTGACAAGAGTTCCCCTCCGTCAGGGTAGGGCGAAACAGGGACGAAAGTCTCTGGTACCCCCGCTCCACGGCCTGCGCTTCCGCCGTCACAACTGCCATGATTCCTCGCCGAGTTCTCACACAGACTACCTGAATTAACAGGCCATAACAACACACTCTCACACAATAATTCTCACAGGTAGTTACACTGAATTAGAAATCTAACAATTCCACTTATAGAGAAAACTTCTAAAAAATTTGTGTCCACAGGTATAATCTTTCCCTTAATTCACGGCGAGACCTATCCGTTCTCATTGACTTCGATCCTCGAGATCTATGTTAAAAAAATGTAAAGCGGGCGATTCCATTTGCCAGGTATGAATGCGCAACAGACCGTGACCATTGACACAGGTACGTAATGATCCACCACCTGAGGTAACAAAATACCTTGAGTCCTATATTCAATCACCAACAATTAACAATCCGCTGGAGATTTAGACATCTACCCCCACATATTATGGCCCCGCCCACAAATTTATACACATTCCTCGGGCCTTAGTAGATAATACAATTCTTTTCTAACGCATCAAATTAATAGATTAAGTAGATAAATAATGAATATCTTATAGATATAAACTCGTCAAGCCTGTGGAATTTAAAGGAATTTCTTTCAAATAGTAGATAGAAAGATGGAAAGACGTAAAAATTATATTTTTAGAATTAGATATGTTTGGGGTTGTTTTTAAATCATTGTACTGTGTCGGTCCATTATTTATTTATTTTTTTCTCATTGGCAGTGCTGATGGCGGGTTAGTGCTGTCAGATCATCTCAACCTTTAAAAGTCTGATGACACGGAGATTGTCTCGTCAACGGGTAGAAGAAGATTTACTTCAGATCCAAATCACAATTCTCATTGTCGGTTTCTCAGTTTACCACGGAATACCCTGAGCGTGACGGGGATAAAGAATAACGTCTACAGTCACGTGGTCAAGTAAAAACTCGAGCAATCGATGTACTCTGCCCCGTGTTCTTTACTGCGCAGATCACTTTAAGATGGCTATGTCTGAGATTGATTAAATAATTAATACAAGTACATGATAAAAAGTTCTTTTCTCCACCTATTCATTCATGTGCTGGTATTTTAACGATTTTCTATACATCATTATCCGCTCTCTTTCAGTACAGTTCATGACACGCAAAGTTAAAGCTTGCTAATGAAGTAAAAATTTACATCCTAATGTAAGACGGTAACTTAGGGGGGGGGGGGGGGGTAGATAGGAGCCCCACCTCTCCCTCCCTCCCCCCCCCCCTCAGTTTTTATCCTGACCATCCCATCTATTTTCCCTACCGTCCCACGGTGGCTAGTTTAAGACAGGTGGAAGATACAATCAACAATGGCGGGCTCTAATTTTGCATTAACTTTTATTTTCCGTGGGTAAATCAGTACAAAAACAAAAATACCATGTTGTTAGTCTTGTAATTATGCAGTATACAATAAATATGTAACAAGTATAGTACTTCTACTTCACATATATATATATATATATATATATATATATATATATATATATATATATAGCCTTCTATGCACTTTCAAAGATTCCAATTTAGATAATCAAGAGCCTAAAAATAAATTGAAGCTTCTATTCGTTATGAAGAAAACTACTGGAAATAAGAAGAAAAAAATATTTCAATTATTTCAAGATTCTTCAATGCATGTACATAAAATATTTGTATATCATTTAGGGTCGCGCCTGTATGTTCACTTATACTAAGGCACCTGCATTGTCACCAAAAACAAAAAATAAGCAGTGAATTGAGAGAGAGAGAGAGGGGGGGGGCGGGGCGGGGCATTGGTTACTTTGTTAATAAAAGCAGACAAGTACACTGTGACAAACTGCATACAACTGATTCCTTTACAGATATATATATATATATATATATATATATATATATATATATATATATACACACATGTATATATGATATGCCCTATGGTGCTTCAAAGGTTATATCATGATGCAAAAAAAGTTTCAGTTTTGATATTTTTTGACAGCGTAATTAAATGTTATGGATTTAATTTTAATTTTTACTTAGTCCTTTGACTAATGAATGTTCAGTAAATCGTGGAAACGAATCTTATGTTGAGGGAACGAATTTTAGTTTCGTGGAACGAACTAAGATAAATACCCTCCACCTGTATTAAACCCAGAGTAAAAATGATAATAGGGGTTGTACAATAAACAGTTTTACTATAGAGATTTACTCGCTTCCGTTTGTGTCATGATATACGACAAATCATAGCAACAACAGGGTTTGAACATTTGATATGTACAACAACAGGGTTTGAACATTTGATATGTACAACACTTGGACCAGTTCGCCACTAGTGTGTTCACCAGCGAAGCCAAATCACGCAGGATTCATCACGAGCTTGTCTATTGCACATGCAGGAAGTTTGTCACAAAATTTTTGAAAGAAACAAAAGAAGATTGTGTTGACATACTGTTGTTCTATTGTCAATAATCCGAGATTCCTCTGACTCTTAACCCCGCTTTTATTTTGTGACTTCTGCGGGGGAGACAAATATAAAAGCGGGGGTAAGAGTCAGAGGAATCTCGGATTATATTGTCAATAGACTACCCACAAACAGGTATTTCCCATAAACACATGTACCTATCAATTGGTAACTTAAAAAAAAAAAACGTTCTATAAAGATACACACATAAGAAAAATTCTACATAGTATGGTCTCTTTAACAATTAAAAAAAAACTTTGGGACAACCAGGACAAGTATTGTAAACTAATTCACCCCTGACATTTTCAACAAAGGGTGCTGACCTCCTTGATATGAAATTCCTAAAACAGATTCCCATTACCCAGTAGAAAGAGTGTAATGGTTGGATTAAACAGAAATTCATACGATTAATTATAAGAAGCAAACTGTATTAATGTTACATTGTAATGAAAGCCGTAACGAACATCAACAATTCGATATCAAACTTGGAACTGTTGTCCAAGGGAAGATCACTCTAAGCAAATAAAGAAATGAATGTACGTTGTATATACGAGATGGCTGAAATAGCACCTCCCTAAAAATTCAGTTATTTCACCAAACTAACTTTGACCACCAACGGGACTTGCTATATATATAGTCTATACATATAATTTGTCTACCTTTGTAGCTCAGTGGTTAGATCACTTGGTGTAATAGGAAGGGGGAAAATGCAACGGACCAGACCGAGATTCGAACCAGGAAGGGAGAAAATGCAACGGACCAGACCGGGATTCGAACCAGGAAGGGAGAAAATGCAGCGGACCAGACCGGGATTCGAACCAGGAACTCGACAGGAAGGGAGAAAATGCAACGGACCAGACCGGGATTTGAACCCGGGTCCAGATAGCTCAGTTGGTAGAGCACATGACTAGAGATTCAGGGGACCCAGGTTCAAATCTCGGTCTGGTCCGTTGCATTTTCTCCCTTCCTGTTATATAAGTAATGCAAGGATCGCGGGTTCGATACCCGAATATTCCCAATATTTTCTCTCATTCTTTGCTACAGTAATGCCCATTTATACAACTAACTGTAATACACAAGAGCTGACTTTACGTTTTTACTTGCAAGAACCAGGAACTATCAAAATATGCTAACTCTATTTAAAACAGACACAGTAATATACCCCAACATTTTAAGTAGACACGAGATAGATCGCAAGTGAATTATACGTAAAATGTCATGAAAAAATATAAATTATTGAGAAATGTCGCGTATTTCCTTAAAAAGGTTATTTCTAGTATTTGAATTGGATAGGTTTTACAAGCGAAAAAGAAATGGTACACATTTCTGTTTTTCAAACAAGAATAGAAAGGACTAGATGGCTTCTCTCACTAATACTACATTTAATAGATTCCAATGTTTTACATCATCTCGCAATGATTCTAGATTACATCTTGGAACAACGAACTGATCTTTGTTTCGGGTATCGTACTTAAACACTGTTTCCTGTTTATTCCGAACGGTATCTCCGAATATTCAGGTACATTCCCTGTGTTATTTCTTTTCCCCCTGCAACATAGCGTCTCTAGAGGTCTAGAGTTTTTAAAGTTCCCCGATCGGTTTCAAAATACGGCGATTCTTTGGATACGACAATAGGTAGACCAGTAACAATCCTAACTGCAGCTAGTTGTACTTCTAAAGAGTTTTTTAACATCATTTATAGAGCAGCCATCCCAAACAGTTGAAGCATTTCCAGGGTGTTTGACGGGAAGTTTGATTGAAATTAGATCAGCAATTCTCTAGTGGTAAAAAATGTTAAGAGGGGTATAATACTAAATAAGAGGCCCATGGGCCACATCGCTCACATGAGTCACCTTGGCCCATATCTGAAGACTTTCCATATATATTTGAATGTAAAACCTTAGTCCCTATTGTGGCCCCAACTTACCCTTGGAGGCCATGATTATAACAAACTTGAATCTGCACTATGTCAGAAAGCTTTCATGTAAATGTCAACTTCTTTGGTCCGATCGTTCTTGAGAAGAATATTTTTAAAGATTTTTCCTATATATTTGTATGTAAAATTTTCATCCCCTATTGTGACCCCAACCTACCCCCGGGGGCCATACTTTGAACAAACTTGAATCAGCACTAAGTCAGGAAGTTTTCATGTAAATCTCAGCTCTTCTAGCTCATTGGTTCTTGAGAAGATTTTTCCTATATATTTCTATGTAAAACTTTGATCCCCTATTGTGGCCCCAACCTAACCCCCGGGGGCCATGATTTGAACAAACTTGAGCTTTCATGTAAATATCAGCTTTTCTGGCTCAGTGGTTCTTGAGAAGATTTTTCCTATATATTTGTATGTAAAACTTTGATCCCCTATTGTGGCCTCATCCAACCCCCCTGGGGCCATGATTTGAACAAACTTGAATCTGCACTATGTCAGGAAGCTTTCATGTAAATTTCAGCTTTTCTGGCTCAGTGGTTCTTGAAAAGAAGATTTTTAAATGACCCCACCCTATTTTTGCGACTACCTCCCCATTGAAAGGGACATGACCCTTCATTTGAACAAACTTGAAAGCTCTTCAACCAAGGATGCTTTTGGCCAAGTTTGATTGAAATTGGCCCAGTGGTTCTGGAAAAGAAGTCGAAAATGTAAAAAGTTTACAGACGGACGGACGGACAGACGACGGACAACAGGCGATCAGAAAAGCTCACTTGAGCTAAAAATAGAACGGAAAAGCATTTTGGAAATAAAAATGTACACCAGGCGGACACCTCGATATCCGTGCGATGTAGACTACCAGTGGGATAAAGTTGACCAGAACAAAATTTGACCGTCGTAAAATTTCATTTGATTCTAAATTATCAATTCATACACCAGGTTATCAGTAAGGATAAACTTTTTATTTACAAAGCCGACAATACCTTGGATCTAGGTCTCATGGAAGCTTTACGTACAATATGAATGTGGACATGTTTTGTAAATAAAGGGATTAATACACATCCTCCAGGCTACTTATCAGAAATACATATATATTTTTGGTATTTGTGGTGGGGGGGAAAACCCTGCACCGGCTATAGACGATCCAGTTCCTTGTTTACAGTTAAATACAAGACTCGAGAAGAAGAGGAATGTGAAAGGCGTAATGATATCATTCTTCACTTGGAGATGGTAAACAATGTGTGGAATTCAATCTGTGATAGGTACACACTTGTATCAAGTACACGTCACAATTAATCGTAACTAAGTAGCAAATCATTACTAAAGAACTTCTGTTCAGGAGGCCACATTGGACAAGTGCTGCTAATGATTTTGTTCATTACAAAACTCCGTCAGCAGTTGTTATTCCACTTTAAATAATCAGCGGCTGCTTTTTTAAACTGGAATACATTAATCTATATTAAAATAATGTGATTCCTCATAACATCAGCTTTGTTGCAGACAAATCTTCCAACGACACCAGAAGGAAGATCACAAAGACACATATGATAAGACCACCGAACATTAAGTGGCAAGAAATGAAATATACCACATCCGTGACTTTCATCCGTTACAGTCAAAACAAATTTGACTTCAAACGCAGTGGACAGATACCAAGTCAGTGCGGATTGAAAAGATCTATCGCCGCACGGACAGGAACATTTTTCAGCGCCGATTTAAGTGCATTGGTGTTTCCAGGGATCCGTGTTTGCCCACATCTCTGTACATTGTATTGTATTGGAGTTACAAGAGATTGGTCACTGATCGTTATCTTCACCTTTCCTTGCGACATCAAGTGTTTTGACGGTACATTACGGATGAAAAGCTCGCATGTTGTATATTTCATTTCTTGCCACTTAACGTTCGGCGGTCTTACAAGACTACAGCGGTAACAGTTGGGGAATTATCAAGATATTCCATCCGTCACACACCGTGTACATTTCGTATGTCATCGAAAAACATGTGATGTAGCAGTAAGGGTAAAAAGAAACCATTTTATATTGTAGTCTGCAAAACAACTTTGATCCAAAAAATACCAAACAGTATTAAACATACAGGAAAAAATACCTACACATAACACACACAGGTACAACAATTTGGCCGATACGAGATTGTGTCGATTAGTAAGTGCATTAAACGTATATATACAAGTACCCGAGATTATATCATACATATCCAAGGTATGACCCCCACTACTGACTGATAACGATTCATTTTATCACGTGTTATCATCTATTGATCGTTGACCGATCAACATCATCACTTCCGTTACACAAAATTAACATTTCACTGGGAGTTGTGTCGTTTATAGAGATAGTGAAATTTCAAGACAATTCAATCATGTTTCAAATGAATCTCACCGCCATCATAGCGATGGAACCTGTTGACAAACTGTACCTTGGTTTGGGACTGTTGACGTCATTAGCGTCATTGCTCGCGTGCGTGACGTTGTTCTTCGCTCTCTGTTGTATTCCCGCCATTAGAAACAGATCGCGATACATCGTCTTATACATCGTCATATCAAATGCAGGAGCCAGTATCGGAACTGTGATGTCCGTCGCTGTCAAAATAGGATACCGGGGAGTTTCTTGGGAATCACATCCGGTCTGCGAGGCGGCAGCCGCATTTACGGTCATGTTCCGAATCAGCGGGCATCTATGGACCGTCGCACTGGCTCTCCATCTTTGCTTTGAGGCCTGGAAGAATTTATCTATAGCTTCATCCATGATGTGGCAAGCTCACTGTATCTGTTGGGGCTTTCCGCGTAAGTATGAGTAATTTACCCTTTATAAAAATAAGAGGTGATTCACTCGGAAGTTGAGACCTCCGACGACACTCAGATTTCAACAAACGTATCAAACGACATCAACATACAGATGTAGAGGGGGAAAAAATATACTATCTGCAAGTCTGACTGTAGAAGATGAATTCCATTTTGTATTTGACTGTGTAGCATACCAACATCTAAGAAAACCATTCATAGAATCCATGAACATTTTGTGTAAGAATTCTATAAACCTTTGTAATAGAGAAAAGTTTACCTGCTTTTGAGCAACGAATGTAAAAGTATTATTGAAAAATTTGCCAATTACATATAGATCTACATATATGTAAAACTGTTCATTATAAGGGAAAGTTGATTTATCATGAACTTATAATTTTTATTTCTTTATCTATCTTCTGGATAATCACTCTTTTATGATTTATGTACATATGAACTTTGAATTCCTCAGGGCCCAAAATTGGAAATAAATTACTTTCTTACAGAAGCAGATACATATAGGGGTGGGGTGGGTTAAAGGGGTTGCAACCCTTCCCCTTCCATTGAATTTTTTTAAAAATGGTAAACTTCTGCCATTTGGGGGCCTGCAGCCTCCTCCCCCTTTGTACAAAAAGGTCAGACATCATAGGCGTAGCTTGGGTTCGAATATTACCGAGGCAGGGGGTCTGGAGGGCGCAGCCCCCCAGAAGCTATCGACATTTTAACAACGTAAAAGGTGTTTGGTTTTTTTTACCGAGGCAGCTGTCTCGGTTGCCTCAATGGAAGCTACGCCACTGGGCATGAGTCGCAACCCCATTCCTTTGAAAACGTTTTCTTGATCCGCCACTGCATAACTTCATTAAACTTGTCATTCTTTAACATGATATAGTGTCCATTATGTCCACTTTGGCGGGTCTTGATGTACTTGGTTCTGACAGCGGAGGAAATCCTGGCCACATAAGGCCACCATGGTGCTTCATAGACAGTCAGATACCAGACTACAGCTCGTTCGTCATTTTGGCGGGAATTGGATGGCGCATGGCGGCCATTATCTTCTGCTCCATTGCATACCTTCTGCTGCAATATAAAGCCCTAAAAAAGGCAAGTATCTTCTGCTAACAAAGTGCTAAAAAGGCAAGTATCTTCTGCTAACAAAGTGCTAAAAAGGCAAGTATCTTCTGCTAACAAAGTGCTAAAAAGGCAAGTATCTTCTGCAGTTATATAAGACGCTAAATAAGGCAGACATCTTCCACTGTAATACAAGACGCTAAAGACAGACATCCTCGCTGAGTCAGGGGAAATGTTTTCAATATATTTTTCAAATAATTGTTTGTATCAACAATATTGAAAACTTGTACAAGTAGCACTTGATGGAAATTTCGAAATAAACTTTCATGATGAAACCATTTTTCTCTCTCTCCCATAGCTGCTTTTTGTTATTATGCCACTTCTCTCGTTCAGTTTGTCATTTGTCCTTGAATAACCTAAAGAGCGTAGTGTAGAAACAAGCATCTTGGAGCGCTTTCCATCTTCATCTTACCGGAAAAAAAATTGTGAACTCACAAATATTTTAGAACTTGTACATGTATGTATTGTCGAAATGAACGACTCATTTCTGACAGTGAAATATGAAAATCGTTTACGAAAAATATAGTGCTAATGTTACTTCTCATTTTATTTCAGCCAAAACCACAACCAGAAACACCAGAGGAAGGAGAAGAGCACCACAACCCCCCAGAAAATCCCAACAGACAACTGCGCCATCTACTGGTCATCTTTGTTCTGCTAAACATTTGGGGCGCGTGGCATTTCCTAATCTCCTATTACCGTACGGACATGAACGTAATGGTGGGGATAGAGGTGAGAGATGCTTTCAACCTTACAAACACCATTCAAATATCCTGAATATGTTACAAGATAGAAAGGTCTAACACTTTCCTTATTGGAAAAGCAATGCTTTAGAATTTGATTTTTGTTGCAGGTGGTGTGCGACAACTTGCAAGGCTTCGTCAACACTGGCTTTTTCTTCTTGTTCATCAGCGAAGTGCGCAGTGTCATGCGAAATACCTGCTGCAAATCGTTCCGTGAATGTTGCTGCAAGCGTTTACGTGACGCCAACGTGTCACTCCCTGTGGAGATGGACCAGCTGAGAGAAGAGGACGGGGACCACACCCACTTACTGGAGGCGGAGGATGACCGCGTGCACTTCACCAAAGAAGCGGGTCATCAGTAGGCAGGAAAATACAAGGGAGATAAGCCCTACTAAAGATTGGTGTATTTTTACGAGGTGTCTTGCTATACGAGGCATTGATAAGAAGTGAAATCTCTCTACTACAATGCATTGAAAATGTGCAATCTCTAGGACACTTTCTGTGCTTTAGGAAGTATATTTCATTTGGTGACAAAGATTTTTAGAATTGTCATGTTCCAGTAGAATTCATTGATCATTATTTTATACATATTTCATTACCGTGGTTACATTAATAACATGTGACATACATGTGCTTTTTACAATTTATTGCTCATGATTTTTGTCATGCAAGTTGAAAAATAATAAAAATTGAATAAAACATGGTACTAGTAATGTGAAATTGTAAATCATAATTCTTGAACATGAACTCAAAATTTATGACATGAATTGCATTCAATATGTTTGAGAAGAATGGTTTACATTTGTATCAAACATAACTACACTTTTGGTACACAGTCACACAAACCACAATTATGTCACAATGTGAAAGAACAGACATACTACTCTATATCTGAGATCGACACACCTCAGTGAGATGTTTAGATTGATGTAAATAGTACAAAATGAATATCACAAATTTACTGGCAATTGTGCATAAATCTGCTCCTTCAGATCGCAAAGGATTCCTGAGAATATCAACAATTTTTATGGACAATTTTACCTCCATTCTAAAAGAGTTCACCAGCAATCATTTAATGAAACTTGCATCATCTTCCTGGTCAGCTCCAGCTTGTGATAAAAACGGAGAACGTCTGGATTAGCATGAACACAAGATCTATCGAAGTCCAGGATTCTGAGTCCATCCAGACTCTTGGCTCGGGACAGAGCAACATACGTCTGCCCAGCCTCAAAGACCTTGGCTAGGGACATCTCTACACAATCCAAGGTCATTCCCTGTCAAAGTCAAACAGGGAATCAAAACTATGTACACAGTATGTTAACCTGCACAAGCTGTAGGGCCCTCCTTAATCATGAGAATGCTATTCACATGTGATTTCATCTAACTTTATCATCAACTTATTTTACTAAGAATCATTACTAATAGTGCAATATACATATGGAGCAGGAAATTTTTTATAACAATGAAATTTTGCATTTGGAATCGCAGATTCCATGAAGAAAATTTGAAATCTCTATCAAAGAGAAGTCAAATATCATTATAATGGTCAACTTCCTTTTAAAACACAAATGGAAAAATAAATATCATCATTTGTCTTTATAAAGTTCATTGCTTGCTGTATAGTGGTTCACTATAGACTGTGGATCATGGCTCAAATCTACTAAGGGTTTTATTATTTTTAAAAGGTTACTTTCTACTTATAATAAACTACATTTTTTCATTAAAGAAGGTAAAGTTTAAAACTCCAAACTACTATTGCACACATCCTCTATATTCCATTAATCACAATTTTCTCTGGAGTTTTATTCCTCCTTAATAGTGCAGTTAAAGTGAGGTCCATTTTGTGTTAACGTGCATGTATGTGTCAGCTCTTCTGTTTAAACATTAGTAGGTTATTTCTTGCTAGTCAAACATGTAGCTAAAGAACATAAAACTCTCAGACAGGGAAAACCCTTTTCTTAGTCATCAACATTTTCTCAACACTTTCCAATCCTAGCACATGTTCCCGTATATATATATAAAAAAAAAAAAGGCTTCTTAAATTCACAATTTCTGCTTAAAATTTTTAGTCTTTTGCACACAGTGAAGGAAAAACTTGAAATTTTGAAACAAACTGTTGAGATTTTTGCAGAAGCAATTTCACTCTGTGAACATGATGATGCTTTATAGTACAGCATCTACATGTGAGGATCAAAGAATTTTTATTTAGACTACAGCTAAGTAAGAGTTTCTATATTCTTTCAGTGTGTTGAATAAAATTTTTAAGATAATGTATTGCTACAGTGCTCTGTAGCTCAGAAATCAAATGACTAGATCTCGGAACTTTTGTTTAGGGAAACAAAATTTAGACAGAATGCTCATAGTTTTTCTAGTTAGTGTTGATTTTCAAATCAGATGTTAGATCTGCTCGCATACTCCCTACACAAACCCGAGTAGTGTAGATCAAAGGATTTATTTTTTCAATAGATTCTGACTCTCCAAAGTTACTTGAGACTTGTGTATTCATGGATGTTGCTTATTTTCTAAAGTTACCAGAGATTCATGCATGGATATTGATAAATTTTTATGACTTACCTGAGATTTGTGTATGGATACTGATAAATTTTTGTGACTTACCTGAGACTTGTGTATCGATATCGCCCAGGCCAGTTTAAGGGGTAATTGCCTCCTGCTGACGTAAACAGTTCCAGACAACTTAAAAGTCCATCGCACTGGACGGATCACTTCCTGTTCACCGCATGCAAATCTCACCACTGGGTAGTCTGTCAAGACAATTCAGTAACCATCTTCATACATTTATACAATTTAAGCATGCCTAAGTATGACTGGTCAAAACTCGGTGCTCAGTCAAAAATATGCCTACTTTTTGCATTGAAAGGGTAAAACAGATGGTATTGAATCATGTTTCTTTTCTTTCCAATAAAATAAAATCTTGTTAATCACTTGCACTGGTACACCCAGTTCATGTTGTTTATAATAGATTTGAACTCTCAGTTAACAGTCTAGCACAGAGTTGTCTACCTTGGTTCTTCTTGTCATATCCCACCACTACCCCTCGCGCTCCATTTACGAGTCCCCGCTGAACCTCCAGATTTTTGGCTAACATCACCTGGTAAGAGAATTAATATTTGAAAAACAAAAAGATGTATGCCATTGAACGTTTAAATTTTAATCTCCACATTCATAGAAAAACATCACATTCAAATAAAATTATGCATGTTAAAGAGGATTAAATGACAATTGAACATTGAAAAAAGTTTCCTTGAATGCTCAATTCTTTCATATCAAAATTGTGTTTTTAGAAATTTACATTGACAACTATAGATACAAGGAAATGAATACAAATGTAAAAGTTATCACTTCACAAACTTTACCTGAGCACCAACTTTAAGGACAACGCTTTTGGGAACAGGGGAGAGAACTTCGAGCTGGCTTTGATAGCCTTCTTCCCCATCCACTGCCAAAAATGTCTTTTCCTCGCCTGAAATCATGAAAAATACCACATCAAAGTGTTATGCTGCAACTTTTGGTGTGTTATCTGATTACCAGAGGTTAATGTGAATCTTGTGGCTTAAGATTTAATTAAATCATTAGAGGTTTATGCTGCAATTTGTGGTGGCATGAGATTATATCTGATTCGATGTTAAATGCTGAATCTTGTGGCATGAGATTTGTTGCGCATGTTAGAGGTTTATGCTGTGATTTGTGGCATGGGTTTTTCTCCTGTATATTAGAGGTTTATGCTGTGATTTGTGGCATGGGTGTTTTTTTTCTGTGTATTAGAGGTTTATGCTATGACTTGTGGCATGGGTTTTTTTCCTGTGTATTAGAGGTTTATGCTATGATTTGTGGCATGGTTTTTTTTCTGTGTATTAGAGGTTTATGCTGTGATTTGTGGCATGGTTTTTTTTCTGTGTATTAGAGGTTTATGCTATGACTTGTGGCCTGGGGTTTTTTCCTCTGTATTAGAGGTTTATGCTATGATTTGTGGCATGGTTTTTTTTTTGTGTATTAGAGGTTTATGCTATGATTTGTGGCATGGTTTTTTTCTGTGTATTAAAGGTTTATGCTATGATTTGTGGCATGGGTTTTTTTCTGTGTATTAGAGGTTGATGCTATGATATGTGGCATGGGTTTTTTTCTGTGTATTAGAGGTTTATGCTATGACTTGTGGCATGGGTTTCTTTCTGTGTATTAGAGGTTTATGCTATGACTTGTGGCATGGGTTTTTTTCTGTGTATTAGAGGTTTATGCTATGACTTGTGGCATGGGTTTTTTCCCCCTGTGTATTAGAGGTTTATGCTATGACTTGTGGCATGGTTTTTTTCCTGTGTATTAGAGGTTTATGCTATGACTTGTGGCATGGTTTTTTTCCTGTGTATTAGAGGTTTATGCTATGACTTGTGGCATGGGTTTTTTCCTGTGTATAAGAGGTTTATGCTATGATTTGTGGCATGGGTTTTTTCCTGTGTATTAGAGGTTTATGCTATGACTTGTGGCATGGTTTTTTCCTGTGTATTAGAGGTTTATGCTATGACTTGTGGCATGGTTTTTTTTCCTGTGTATTAGAGGTTTATGCTATGACTTGTGGCGTGAGGTTTTTTCCTGTGTATTAGAGGTTTATGCTATGATTTGTGGCATGTTTTTTTCCCCTGTGTATTGGAGGTTTATGCTATGATTTGTGGCATGGGTTTTTTTCCTGTATATTAGAGGTTTATGCTATGACTTGTGGCATGGGTTTTTTCCCCTGTGTATTAGAGGTTTATGCTATGATTTGTGGCATGGTTTTTTTCCTGTGTATTAGAGGTTTATGCTGTGATTTGAGGCATGGGTTTTTTTCCTGTGTATTAGAGGTTTATGCTATGACTTGTGGCATGGTTTTTTTTTCTGTGTATTAGAGGTTTATGCTGTGATTTGTGGCATGGTTTGTTTTCCTGTGTATTAGAGGTTTATGCTGTGATTTGTGGCATGGTTTTTTTTTGTGTATTAGAGGTTTATGCTATGATTTGTGGCATGGGTTTTTTTCCTGTATATTAGAGGTTTATGCTGTGATTTGTGGCATGGGTTTTTTTCCCTGTGTATTAGAGGTTTATGCTGTGATTTGTGGCATGGTTTTTTTTCTGTGTATTAGAGGTTTATGCTATGACTTGTGGCGTGAGGTATTTTTCCTGTGTATTAGAGGTTTATGCTATGACTTGTGGTGTGAGGTTTTTTTCCTGTGTATTAAGAGGTTTATGCTGTGATTTGTGGCATGGTTTTTTTTCCTGTGTATTAGAGGTTTATGCTTTGACTTGTGGCGTGAGGTTTTTTTCTGTGTATTAGAGGTTTATGCTGTGATTTGTGGCATGGTTTTTTTTCCTGTGTATTAGAGGTTTATGCTATGACTTGTGGCGTGAGGTTTTTTTCCTGTGTATTAGAGGTTTATGCTGCAACATGTCATGTAGTTTGTGATCCTGTTGTTTTTGTTTTACCTATTCTCTAGTTTGTTTTTAACATATCCTGTATTTGGGATCTTATCTGTTACTGGTTTATGAACTTCTTATACATTGTTTTTAACATAATCTGTAGTGTGTGATTGTATTCTGTTGCTGTTTTTAGACTTACCCTCTACATTGTTTTTGGCATACTCTGTAGTGTGTGATTGTATTCTGTTGCTGGTTTTAACTCACCTGAGCTAAAAGCTCAAGTGAGCTTTTCTGATCACCCGTATTCCGGCGTCCGTCCATCTGTCTGTAAACTTAACATTTTTGACTTCTTCTCACAAACCACTGGGCCAATTTCAACCAAAGTTGACACAAAGCATCTTTAGGTAAAGGGAATTCTAAATTGTTAAAATAAAGGGCCAGACCACCTTCCAAGGGGAGATAATCAAGAAAAGGTAAAAATACAGTAGGGTCATTAAAAAATCTTCTTCTCAAGAACCACTGGGCCAGAAAAGCTGAGATTTACATGAAAGCTTTCTGATATAGTGCAGATTCAGGTTTGCTAAAATCATGGTCCCCGGGGGTCGGATGGGGCCACAATAGGGGATCAAAGTTTTACATACAAATATATAGGGAAAATCTTCTCAAGAACCACTAAGCCAGAAAAGCTGATATTTACATGAAAGCTTCCTAACATAGAGCAGAGTTAAGTTTGTTCAAATCATGGCCCCCTGGGGTAGGATGGGGCCACAATAGGGGATCAAAGTTTTACATACATATATATAAGGAAAATCTTCTTCTCAAGAACCACTGAGCCAGAAAGCTGATATTTACATGAAAGCTTTCTGACATAGTGCAGATTCAAGTTTGTTCAAATCATGGCCCCTGGGGGTAGGATGGGGCCACAAGGGGGGATCAAAGTTTTACATACAAATATATAGGAAAAATCTTTAAAAATCTTCTTCTCAAGAACCATTGGGCCAAAGAAGTTCACATTTACATGAAAGCTTTCTGACATAGTGTAGATTCAAGTTTGCAAAAACCATGGCCTCCAGGGGTAGGTTGGGGCCATAATAGGGACTACGGTTTTACATGCAAATATATATGGAAAGTCTTCTGATATGGACCAAGGTGACTCAGGTGAGCGATGTAGCCCATGGGCCTCTTGTTTGACTTACCCTGTAGTTTGTGATTGTATTCTGTTACTGTTTTTAGACTTACCCTCTACATTGTTTTTGGCATAGTCTGTAGTGTGTGATTGTATTCTGTTACTGGTTTTAGACTTACCCTCTACATTGTTTTTAACATACTCTGTAGTGTGTGATTGTATTCTGTTGCTGTTTTTAGACTTACCCTGTACATTGTTTTTAACATAATCTGTGGTGTGTGATTGTATTCTGTTGCTGTTTTTAGACTTACCCTCTACATTGTTTTTAACATAATCTGTAGTGTGTGATTGTATTCTGTTGCTGTTTTTAGACTTACCCTCTAATTTACTCAGGTGATACTGGTTGATTTTGTTGACGTCCTCTTTGTGAGTACACAGTCGGGTTGCTAGGATACCATTTTTGTGTATCTCGTGGTTTGCAGTTTTTTTCAGTATCTGGTACATTTCTTCGCTGCACCTGTAACAAAAGCATCATACTTTTATGTTACATATGTGCTGATTTAATTAAATATGGTTCAGTGAGTCACTTATTCAAAGACCAGACTTTCCATCATCTTTTGCATTTGACAGTTTTAGGTTTTTTATAATTAATTTGTGAAATAGTACTTTATAGATGCATAATACCAAATCTGTACAGAGGAAAACTGTGATAGAATCTGCTATTAATCAAAAGTGACTCCATCAATCAATTAATTTCCCATCAAATAAAGACAGCCTTACTTTCCGAGACGGATGTTTTGTAGGATGTTGATGAAAGACAAATCATTCTGACGTCGCACTTCCTTTAGTTCCAAGTTGACTTGAATGCACCGTGACCAGGACTTTGCCTTTAATTAAAAGATGACAGATTCATTCAAACAATGTGTGAAGTTGTCAGGTGGCTAAAACTGTGAAGATAACACAAATCCCTGGAAACATTAAGTAAGATCAGGGGCTGGTGACTAGGAGGTGTAGATTCCCTTTGACTGTTCACACCCACCATGAGCCATCTGTCTTGGTTAGGTAAACAGATTAATCTTGTGTCAAAATAAGTATAAAAAGAACAACTCAAAAATTGGTATGAAACATCAGACAACATTCGACATAATGAAAGACTGTATTTGCAAATAAGATCATGATTATAACCATCACAAAATTTGTGAAATGCCGACATTGAACAAGACTGTTTAAAGCCCTATAACATCAACTTTTGTATGTAGCCTTCCTTGGTTTAGAAAGAACAAGGTACGGTTGTATACATAAAAAGGCCCAAAAATTTCTCTCTATAAAATGTGTCTGGAATTAACCTTAATCAGCATTTTAAGAAAGTAAAATAAATGCCAGGTATACTATGTCAACAAAATCAGAATGATAGTCCTAAATGGATAGCATTATGACATCATGAATAAGACATTTCCCGCCTTTTTCTCAAAATAAGCCTGAAAACTGTCAAATGTCATACAAATTATTGCTCAGGAAAAGATGTGCGCATTTGTTGAGCAAAATGAAAATGATATATATTGTGTATTATTTTGAGATGAAAAACATGCTTCAATATGAATTTGCTCGACGCATGCGCTGTATGTTTTCTAAAAGAAAAACCACCTGAATTTGTGGATATTTTCATTGAAAATGGCATTTTTGCAATTTTATGCCAACTTCAAGCTCTCGTCATATGACACAGATCATTTTGCTGATCAAACTGAGTGAATTTTGGGTTTGCTAAACTATTCCTTAATTGAATGCCAGGATTTTAGCTCCAAGTGAAATCATCAATATTTTGGGCCAGATGACTGTAGAAACTGTACCTACTTCTTTATCATACCCAGAACATACTCTTGCATATCCAATAAGTTGGGAGGCATAAAAAACATTTGCAGGTGATTATAAAACTGCCAAATGAATATGGGAAGTTTGTGATGAAGCCATCCCATTGACATATACACTAATAACATATAAATTGTGCAACGTAAACTATTTCATTTCATCCATCTTCACAAGTCAAGGGTTATTGATTTGTTACCTCGCACTAATCAGATCATTATGCAATCCACTATAAATAAAACATCCAATGAAATCACTGCATATTGTTATGGTGTACATGGATACAAATGACACGATCTCATACTGCTGTATTAATAAATACGTGCAATTGTAATGTTTACACCAGTAATTACGTTTATTGATAGTAGATCAAGTTTGGAAACCTTTTTGCTTAAGACAATATTGCTTAAAAGATTGAAATAGCCATAACTGTAGGTACAATACAATCAGGTTTTTTTTTTTTTTTTTTTATAGAATCTCTTGTTTCGCATTGTTATAAATAGAACCGCATTCTCATTGGTTCCCACTCTTTTATGGAAACAATCAGAACGAACCCAACTTTTTGATAGTCACTAATGTCAAGGGTTAGTGCGAGGTAACGAATCAATAACCTTTGACTTGTGAAGATGGATTTCATCATGTTTATCACAAATGAAAAATACTGTATAGGTTGAAATTCTAAGTTCATTCTTGACTAATTTAACTCTCTCGGACATCTTCAGTTGGCCTCATTTGTATAATGTTTGCATGCTTGGAAAGAAAACAATGGTGTAAGTTTTGACATCCAATTCATCAACTGTAGATATTGGAGTAAGGATGTACATGTATTACACTAAATTCATTCTGCTAATTTAGATATTGACCCTACCCTAGCCCCACGGTGTCAAGACTTTACTGAACTTGAATACTTAGGGATTGTTTCAGTATCAACATCACTAAAATGGCCTTGGTGTTCCGGAGAAGATTTTCCCATATATCCATGCTGTTATGTAAAGTTTTATCCCCAGTTTCAACCCCACCCCAAGGACCAAGATCTAAAAACATAAAAACAATCCAACTTGAATCAACACGACTTGGAATGTTTGTCTGTTTATTAGTATGATGTAGTGTGACCCTCCTACTCTTGAAAAGATTTTTATAAATATTTCCTACATATTCTCATGTCAAACTCTGAATCCCTATTCAAGCCCCAGGGCCCACGATTTGATCAAACATAAATCTTTACTTCATTGGAATGCTTATGTGTATTAATATACCATAACCATGACAACTAATCCTGGCAAGCGATTCCTGAGAATAATTTTAACAAGATATTTCTTATATTATATTCCAATGTAGAATTTTGATATATTGTGACCTTAACCTGCCTACCTCCAGGACCATGATTCAAACCAACTTGAATCTGTACTAACTGAAGATGACTGTATATCAATATGACTAATCTTGGCCATGTTGTTTGTTCTTGAAAAGAAAAGATCAAAAAATTTCTCCCAAAATATTCAAATGTAAAAATCTGAAGATTTCCTTATATATAGTCTTATGTAAAACTTTGATCCCCTATTGAGACCCCATCTTAACATCCTTTCCCCCATTTGTGACCCCACCCTGCCCTCTGGAATCTGTAAACCCCCCTACAGTAACTAAAGGTGTCTTTATTTTAAGACTTTCAGAAATGATGACAAACAGCTGAGAAATGGTATAGAACATTACATTGTTGCAAACCACACCTATCCAAGTATTAGTCTCCATTCACATGAGGTAGGATAGGTACTCCGGGACTCAGTGTTAGTGGCTAGTGACAATGTGAACATTGGGGATTCTAGGATAGGTACTCCAGGACTCTGTGTTAGTGGCTAGTGACAATGTGAACACTGGGGATTCTAGGATAGGTACTCCGGGACTCAGTAAGTGTTAGTGGCTAGTGACAATGTGAACACTGGGAATTCTAGGATAGGTACTCCGGGACTCAGTGTTAGTGGCTATGACAATGTGAACACTGGGGATTCTAGGATAGGTACTCCGGGACTCAGTAAGTGTTAGTGACAATGTGAATATTGGGGATTCTAGGATAGGTACTCCGGGACTCAGTGTTAGTGGCTAGTGACAATGTGAACACTGGGGATTCTAGGATAGGTACTCCGGGACTCGGTGTTAGTGGCTAGTGACAATGTGAACATTGGGGATTCTAGGATAGGTACTCCAGGACTCAGTGTTAGTGGCTAGTGACAATGTGAACACTGGGGATTCTAGGATAGGTACTCCGGGACTCAGTGTTAGTGGCTATGACAATGTGAACACTGGGGATTCTAGGATAGGTACTCCGGGACTCAGTAAGTGTTAGTGACAATGTGAATATTGGGGATTCTAGGATAGGTACTCCGGGACTCGGTGTTAGTGGCTAGTGACAATGTGAACACTGGGGATTCTAGGATAGGTACTCTGGGACTCGGTGTTAGTGGCTAGTGACAATGTGAACACTGGGGATTCTAGGATAGGTACTCCGGGACTCAGTGTTAGTGGCTAGTGACAATGTGAACATTGGGGATTCTAGGATAGGTACTCCCGGACTCAGTAAGTGTTAGTGGCTAGTGACAATGTGAACACTGGGGATTCTAGGAAACCATTAAATGCTATGTTCTTGAGTAAAATGGTCGCATAAACTCTAATAATGTACCCCATCAAATTTTATTCAAAGTAGTCTATCAATTTGTGTAATTGGAAAAAAAATAAACAGGATAAATGCAGAGTACCCAACATTTGTCGGACCACCAGACATTCCTGGTAAATTTTGTATAATTCCTTATCAAATGTCCAGTATTGATTTTTTGTTTTGTTTATAATGCAACTGTAATATAACCTGAAACTATGATAAAACCTGAAACTGTGATATAACCTGAAACTATGATAAAACCTGAAACTGTAATATAACCTTTTTACCTGAAACTGTGATACATGTATAACCCAGTACCTGAAACTGTGATATAACCTTTAACTTGAAACCATGATATAACCTTCTACCTAGCTGCAATAATGTAGCCCTCTCTGATTTTTTTTGGGGGGGGGGGGGGGGGGGGGGGGGGGGGGGGGGAGAGAGAGGTAAATGTATCCCAAAAACGTCAGAGTAAAAAAAAAAATCGGATAGGGCTACAATATTGCAGCTACCTTTTACCTGAAACTGTGATATGACCTTTTAGTTTTACCTGAAACCGTGATAGAACCTTTTACCTGAAAGCAGAACATTTTCTTGTCTGTTCCTTTGGTAACTGGAGGGAGCTGTAAAAAATCTCCACAGATGATGAGCTGGATCCCCCCAAAAGGATTGTCATTTTTCCTCACTACTCTGCAAAAATAAATCATCATTACAATCTTTTCTGTGTAAGCTTGCTCTTAAGAGAAATTTCAAAAACATTTTTCTGATGGACAAAACTTATTTTCCTAAGTGGTTATAAAAGTAATTCTTCGACATGTGGATCAGAAAATCAATATATATATATATATATAAATTGCAAGACACCCACTGGCCTTAAAGGGACTGATTCACAATTTCCCCCAAAATTTTCTTTTTCACTTTTAATGATCAAAATCTACTGTCTAATGTGTTTAAAAGATTTCACATAAGAGTTATGGTTATACATTATCAAGAAGCTCATTTTAGAGAGTTTATTATTTGTTTTGTAAACAAAGATTGCGGTATGTTATTGTTTACAAAATTTTCAAAAGAAATGGATATAGATCTAAGTTTATCATATCTTTCACATTTCAAGCATTTTTGGGGTAAAATATACCATCTAAAAGTTAAAATTTGTGACTATGCAAAATTAAGATGCTTTATATTATAAAATCAATATGTTTGTTTGTATACATAAAAAGACTTTGTTTACATAACACAGATTTAAGATTCAAATATTGCTTTTAAACTTGTATTCAGAAGGTCAAAATTTTGGCTGTCAACATTAAATGAGTTATATTTTTAATGTTTAACATCGAAAATGAAAAATATTTTTATCAAAAAATTGACAAAAATCGTGAACCAGTCCCTTTAACAATCACCTGAGTATCATAACCCATACAGGGAGTCTCATATTTGCATTTAAGTCTAAATATGAAGTCCTTTGTTCACATGTTTATGATCTTTCAAAATATCCACACAATTCCTATTTATTTACAGAAGAAGGAAAAATGGAAGTTTGAAACAGATAATTTTGACTTTTGACAACCCCCATCCCCCCCCCCCCCCCCCCCCCCCCCCCCCTCACCAATGAATTTCAAAATTTAAGAAGAGGACATTAGAGACGTCATAACCATGCATTTAATGTAATAAACTCAGGTGACCTAAAAACAGAAAAATAAAGATAATCTTCTAAAGAAGTATAAATCAGAAAAATTTTGAAATTTAATTCTTTATGGCTTCCAGTAGGTGTTACCTAGCTACTGTCTCTAGTTTGTCAAAGAATGCACCATCCACCATTGAGATTTCATCAATGACAAGATGGTGACACTTTCTCCACTGCTGTGCAATCTGCGGACGTGAAGCCAGTTGAACACATTGCTCTAGAGGGGCAGATCCTGAACCTATACCTACAACAGAGAGAGAGAGTCTTAGAACAATCACATGTATAGAGGGGCAGATCCTGAACCTATACCTACAACAGAGAGAGAGAGAGAGAGAGAGAGAGAGAGAGAGAGAGAGAGAGAGTCTTAGAACAATCACATGTATAGAGGGACAGATCCTGAACCAATACCTACAACAGAGAGAGAGTCTTAGAACAATCACATGTACTATCGTTCTAATAACAGTGTGTTCCTTTGCTTCATTGAGCATGCAAATATTTGGGTGAGGCTTTTTTTATCTTTAAGATTTGAGATTTCATTTTTGTTCTCAGTGACCAATCACATTCAAAGAATGACACAACATGGTCACCCAAACTCACTTTCATTCAATACCATATACTAGCCAATCATTGAGTGAAATTGCATGCTAAATCACGGAAAGCGACACACTATTTATATTGGAACGATAGTACACATTGCTCCAGAGAGGAAATCTCAGGAAGTTTCAGAAACTGTCCATCATTCTTGCATAGTTTACACCCGGATGCTCCTCAAAATCTAACAAATTCTTCCTTCACCAATGTCTATCCTTTCAGAAAATTTACATAAATCAGTTCAATCTGTGCAGATAAAGATCTTTATATGGAGAAACTAAAACATAAACAGGAAGAGGTTGCAAAAGTTTAAACATGCAGCAAATAAATTCTGAAATTCACATACATGTATAATTTTCATCATTCAACAACTACAAACAAGTACACATAAACAGGTTGTATTTCCATGACAAACCTGCGAAGGCATGTAATGTAGTTCCTCCTATGTGACAGGCAGCTACACCTGTACTAGCCGTGGCAAAAGTGTGCTGGGGTGGAAGGGAACCTGTACAAATGTAAATTCATTCATTTTCAAGTGGTCAAATTCTTATGGTTTATAAGCATGTTGAGAAAAACCAGTACATATCCCATAAGGTAGAAACATGAGTCAGGACTAAAGCACCAGATATAATATAACAGTGTAGTCTATATTTATATGAGAGTCAAGACTATTTTGGACCAATTTTAAAATGGAGTAAAAGTCTGAGAATTTAACAGTAGACCGATAGACTGCGGCTATGCCAAATGGGGTCGGGTCATGCCATGTGCAAATAAGATATCCCGAATTGCCTATGCCAAATTCTAAGAAACAAAGGAATAATCATGATATGTGTGTGCGAGATAATGCACTTAAAATAAAATTATTTTCCCTTACAATCATCAAATTCTATTTTTGTGACCTGGATTTTCCTTCCATTAATTCTAAAGTATACGACTTAAGTGTCTAAGCAGTTTAAAGATTATGACTAACTAGTGCTCTAGACAAATTCTTCAGTGTATGATTCGTATCATCGTATGTCTTTAAATGTCGATGCTTTTTTTTAAAAATCTGCGTTGGTGAATTTTATATGGATTGATTTTCAAATTAAGATTTTCCTCCACAATTTAACTAGTTGTCCTTTTTTTCATTTCCCAAATATTCAAATATTGCAAGAATGTCAAAACAAAATGATGTACGTCCGACTTAGCAAAAATAATTTTGAGGTGAAGGTCAACAAACAAGTGTAAATGATTCCACAGTTAAAGTATTTTCAAGGCGCAAAGCCTGGCATTAAACCATAAGGTGTCAAACAAACAGAAGAATCAAAGCAAGAAAAGCGCAAGCTTAGTATATGAAAAAGAAGAAAGAAAACGCTAATTCAAACCACACTGGCAAAACGGACGGGTATAGTTGAAGTTTGAGGGGAGAGAAATGTTGTGCATTCCCTGCAAGGAGTTTTGATCAGGTCTATGCCAAATGCCATAGGTCTAGATGCCGCATCAAAAAGACAGACCTATTGTCTATGCCATTTAAAAAGTTAAATTCTCAGACTGGAGTAATATTGGTTAGACCCCCATTGTGAAAATTAACGTGTGGATCCCCTTTCGAAAAACTTTCTGGATCTGCAGATCGGATTAAAAAGTAGGTCACATTCATTTGTACATGTACATCCCAGTCTAATGCGGGATCAACGTTGGCCGTACTGTATATAGATCACTCTCACTAATCTGTACTGACTGTACATGTATCAAAGTGAATAAAGTCACACTCAGGTGTAAGGCCTACTACATGTGGGTCAATCATCAACCATCATTCATGATTGTCTCTACAAGTAGATCACACTCACTGTACATATAGATCACACTCACTGTACATATAGGTCACACTCACTGTACATATAGGTCACTCACTGTACATATAGGTCACACTCACTGTACATATAGATCACACTCACTGTACATATAGGTCACTCACTGTACATATAGGTCACACTCACTGTATATATAGATCACACTCACTGAGTCACTGTACATATAAATCACACTGTACATATAGATCACACTCACTGTACATATAGATCACACTGTACATATAGATCACACTCACTGTACATATAGGTCACATTCACTGTACATATAGATCACACTCACTATACATATAGATCACACTGTACATATAGATCACACTCACTGTACATATAGATCACACTCACTGTACATATAGGTCACACTCACTGTAAATATAGATCACACTCACTGTACATATATGTCACACTCACTGTACATATAGGTCACACTGTACATATAGATCACACTCACTGTACATATAGGTCACATTCACTGTACATATAGGTCACACTCATTGTACATATAGATCACACTTACTGTACATATAGATCACACTCACTGTACATATAGATCACACTCATTGTACATATAGATCACACTCATTGTACATATAGATCACACTCATTGTACATATAGATCACACTCACTGTACATATAGATCACACTGTACATATAGATCACACTCACTATACATATAGATCACACTGTACATATAGATCACACTCACTGTACATATAGATCACACTCACTATACATATAGATCACACTCACTGTACATATAGATCACACTGCAGGGTTCGAAATTAACTTTTTCAAGCACTAGTCCGTACGGACTAGTCACTATTGATGTTCACTAGTCCGCAAAGCATTTCACTAGTCCGTCCAGTATATCACAAAATGATCTTCATTTTAATCGAACTAAACACATCACAGTTGCAAACAATTCAATTTCTGACACCTACAGAAGAAAAAGAGACCACCATATTTTATTTCGTATTCAAGATCTTCAAAAGCATACAATATTAACCTCCGAGTTAATCCTTTGAAAAACGTCCATAAGTGCGTTCGAGATCGACATTCCTGTTGTTTTGGTGTTCAGACCTTAAAGTCACAGGAGTTTGAAATTTTATCAAGAAAGTCAATAAAATTCACTCGATTGACCAAGTCATGAGCTATAGTGTTATGAACTACTGTGTTAGAGTCGCGAATGACGAAAACATGTGCATACAAACGTGCATGTTCTCAGACCACACTACTTGCAATTCTTGCACCTAGAACACGTTCTCGTGATGTGTACTCGGAGTTCGGAATCGGCAGGAATTTGACAATGTGTGCACGTTCGAAGAACGGCGGTCTCAAACGCACTCCATGTGTTTGGAAGATCAGACTGTCATAGTCAGGCAAACACCTGACCATGCAGGTAATCAACCATAAGTTCAAACATCTAAGAGACTCAGACAAATCTAGCTAAAATCTTTACCAATTCAAAATTGATTTCCGGATTTTCACTAGTCCGTACGGACTAGTGCTATAGAGAGTTCACTAGTCCGACATGTTTTCTACTAGTCTCGGACTTACGGACATGAGTTAATTTCGAACCCTGCACTGTACATATAGATCACACTGTACATATAGATCACACTGTACATATAGATCACACTCACTGTACATATAGATCACACTCACTGTACATATAGATCACACTCACTGTACATATAGATCACACTCACTGTATATATAGATCACACTCACTGTACATATAGATCACAATCACTATACATATAGATCACACTGTATATATAGGTCACACACACTGTACATATAGGTCACACTCACTGTACATATAGATCACACTCACTGTACATATAGATCACACTGTACATATAGATCACACTCACTGTACATATAGGTCACATTCACTGTACATATAGATCACACTCACTATACATATAGATCACACTGTACATATAGATCACACTCACTGTACATATAGATCACACTGTACATATAGATCACACTGTACATATAGGTCACACTCACTGTACATATAGGTCACACTCACTGTACATATAGATCACACTGTACATATAGATCACACTCACTGTACATATAGATCACACTATACATATAGATCACACTCACTGTACATATAGATCACACTCACTGTACATATAGATCACACTCACTGAGTCGCTGTACATATAGATCACACTCACTGTACATATAGATCACACTGTACATATAGATCACACTCACTGTACATATAGATCACACTGTACATATAGATCACACTCACTGTACATATAGATCACACTCACTGTACATATAGATCACACTCACTGTACATATATATCACACTCACTGTGCATATAGATCACACTCACTGTGCATATAGGTCACACACACTGTACATATAGATCACACTGTACATATAGATCACACTCACTGTACACATAGATCACTAGCTGCAATAATGTAGCCCTATCCAATTTTTTTTTTATTCTGACGTTTTCGGGATAGGGCTACAATTCCATAGGATCTCCGTAATGGTGCAAAATAATTTTATGAATAACCGATAATAAACTCTGTGTATTAGTCCCAAATGTTGTTTACACCAAAAGGAGTACCAACTTTGTGCTCAGGCATGTCTAATAAAGGTGTTTTTCATTAAATATAATGTACAGCGCAAAATTCTTCATCTGCTCCGCCATGCTTGTTATCGCGAGATCTCGTAGGTGGATCTAATGAAAAGCCTAAACAGTGACAATCAGCGCGAAAATGTAGTTACTCGAGCCACTTCGACAAAGAAAGGAAAATCATATTGTTGCAGAAAGAATTTACACTCTGCTGTTCGCTTTTTAACTTGATATTAAATTCAAACCTTTTCAATACCGACGAAATAGCTTTCGCCTCCATACTTGTCCATTGATGTAAATACTACCTTATATGGCATATGCAAATGACTTGACAACCGGAAGTTGAAACTTCAGTACATCAAACATGGCGCACAAATATGAATCGAGAAATTGGAATTTATCGAAATTGTTGAAAACGGTAGAATAGAGCCTCACAAATCTAAAGTTGCAGGTTGTAAATTTATATATTGACTAAGAAACATAGAATATCATTTTATTTACCTAAAGAAAGTCAGGAAATTTTTATAATGAGCGCAAATGTTGCGGGAGTGAATCACTCCCGCATTTGCACCATTACGGAGATCCTAAGGAGTTGTAGCCCTCTCAAAAAAAAAAAAAAAAAAAAAAAAAAAAAAAAAAAATTCAGAGAGGGCTACATTATTGCAGCTAATAGATCACACTCACTGTACATATAGATCACACTCACTGTACATATAGATCACACTCACTATACATATAGATCACACTCATTGTACATATAGATCACACTCACTGTACATATAGATCACACTCACTGTACATATAGGTCACACTCACTGTACATATAGATCACACTCACTGTACATATAGATCACACTGTACATATAGATCACACTCACTGTACAAGTAGATCACACTCACTATACATATAGATCACACTGTACATATAGATCACACTGTACATATAGGTCACACTCACTGTACATATATGTCACACTCACTGTACATATAGATCACACTCACTGTACATATAGATCACACTGTACATATAGATCACACTGTACATATAGATCACACTCACTGTACATATAGATCACACTCACTGTACATATAGATCACACTCACTGAGTCACTGTACATATAGATCACACTCACTGTACATATAGATCACACTCACTGTACATATAGATCACACTCACTGTACATATAGGTCACACACACTGTACATATAGATCACACTCACTGTACATATAGATCACACTGTACATATAGATCACACTCACTGTACATATAGATCACACTCACTGTACACATAGATCACACTCACTGTACATATAGATCACACTCACTGTACATATATGTCACACACACTGTACATATAGGTCACACTCACTGTACATATAGATCACACTCACTCTACATATAGATCACACTGTACATATAGGTCACACTCACTGTACATATAGATCACACTCATTGTACATATAGATCACACTCACTGTACATATAGGTCACACTCACTGTACATATAGATCACACTCACTGTACATATAGGTCACACACACTGTACATATAGGTCACACTCACTGTACATATAGATCACACTCACTATACATATAGATCACACTGTACATATAGATCACACTCACTGTACATATAGATCACACTCACTGTACATATAGATCACACTGTACATATAGATCACACTCACTGTACATATAGGTCACATTCACTGTACATATAGATCACACTCACTGTACATATAGATCACACTGTACATATAGATCACACTCATTGTACATATAGATCACACTCACTGTACATATAGGTCACACTCACTGTACATATAGATCACTCTCACTGTACATATAGGTCACACACACTGTACATATAGGTCACACTCACTGTACATATAGGTCACACTGTACATATAGATCACACTCACTGTACATATAGATCACACTCACTGTACATATAGATCACACTCACTGTACATATAGATCACACTCACTGAGTCACTGTACATATAGATCACACTCACTGTACATATAGATCACACTCACTGTACATATAGGTCACACTCACTGTACATATAGATCACACTTGTGTATACATCACATGTCTATGTAACCTGTAGTTAATGCTGTAAACTTTCCTTCTTTTTTGAATTTCCTTCTTTATAAACTGTCTTACTGTTATGCCCTCTAGGCCCAAAATTGGAATAAACTTATCTTATCTTATAATATATGTTACACCTGTCTGTTTTGTGTTTATGGAGGCTTTATTTTATTTAATACCTTTTCTGTATTTATCTAATGTTATTGGCATAGTTGCCAACCTCCAACATGTAAAGAGGTTCATGACCCTCTTTTGGAAAGCAAAAAAATCTGGTCCAAATACGTATTGCCATTCATTTACTAGGATTCTATGTGTAATAAGTGTTAATATTTCGAAAATATTTACAACAGAAATGTGTGTATTGCATATTTGTTGAAGAGAAGCATTGTAAGAACCGGTATTTGTCTGACAGTGGCACATTTTGAATTTTTCCAAACTGATGGAGATGGACAATACTAAAAGGACACGGATTGCTTATTAACTAACTCCTTCAAATTAAATTACAAAATTATTTTTTTTTAAAAATTAAAAGAATATTTTTACATGATCTTACGTTTTGGCATGTTCTGCCTGATCATTTTTAGCTCCAGTCCCATTAGTGGGAGTTACGCAATGGGCAATAAGCTTCATGCTGTCCTCAATAACTTTTTTTTACCCATGAACTAATTTACAAAACCAAATCGGAAATCAGGTAAAAGGTATAACCTGTTGGGTCATAAAAAATAATCAGGTTACGGATCAGAAAATCGGATGTAACCCGACAAAATTGGACGAGTTGGCAACTACGGTTCTTGGTGTTTTCGCAAATTCCATAGACCATCATGATTTAAAACCAAAAAATGTGCTGAAAACTTTGTTGCACGATTGACCTACCAATTATTTTCCTCATCAAGAATGATTTCCCAGTTCCTGCACTCCCTGTGAAAAACACATTCTTCCCTCTGACGACAGCATCCAGAATCGTGTTCTGCTCCTTGCTGAGCTTAGCCTTAACAGGTAGAGCAATGCTAGATGGGTTCAAACCGTTACAAGTCAGCTTACTTTTCTGGATGTTACAGTTCTCTTTATCATCATCCTGGTGGGGTCTTTTTCTTTTTTTGACACCTTTTCCCTTTGGTGTAAACAACTCTGGCTTGGACTCAAATTCTTTAGCTCTTGCCTCATACACAGATTTCAAGTCTTTGATTGTTAATGGGCTGATTTCTTCAAACGATTTTGGAACATCAGATAATAGCTTCTTCCTCTCTGATATAAAGCCTTTCATTTTTCCACATTCGAACTTGGTACTTACCAGCTTTAAGAAATATATCAACCTATCAGGCGGGCAGTTGCTAATCAATATATTTAAGTTTCTGTCAGGAATTTTAATCGTGGACTTTCCATCCTTTGCAAATTTTTTGTGAATTTGCAACTCTCGCAAAGCAAATTTCATTTCTTTTTTCTGAAGTTCCACCTTCACTACAACATCTCTGAATTCATTGCGTCCGACCGAAAGGAAAACGTTTTTGTGGACGCTGGATTTTTGGACATCTCCAGCTTTTGTCAGCTCTTCTACTGCCAACGTACATTGAAGTCTATCCATTACTGCTATATGTTGAGAAACATAAACTCCTACCAATCTGATATCTACACCAGAGGAAGGGTTAAACACAATATTCTACACTCTTGGATGTTTGTTCTGTCAAAGCAAAATTTGTAATTTCAAATACGAAGTAAATTTACGTCACTTCCGGATATAAAATTTTGTCAAGTCGTACGAAGAAAAGATATATTTCGTTTTTATTTACGTTTCTGGTTTTACCTCAGGCAATGATATATATGATAAAGTTTGGGATTTCAAGAAAAAGGAAAGAATTAAATCTTCCTTAAAACTTAGCTTATTATGCTTTTGATATTTAATCTGAGAGTTACGAACGACAACTCTGCATGGAAAATTGCTCTTTGCCTACAGAGTAGTCATTCGTGTCAAAGTGAAACTGAAAGAAGAGAGTACTGTACACAAATTTTTTAACTTTCGCCAACACCGGTAACAGTAAGTAATGTTGTTGACAACATGTGTAATAGAGAACAAAGCGGATAAGAGTTCACTGTGGTCTGACCCCAACTATTAATATTGTCTTTAATTCATGATTGATCGGTTCATTTTGTTAATCCTGCAATACAGTAGGTCCAAAATAAAGTTGAATATCTTAACTCAGATTGATGTTAAATTAAGAAAAATTTTGCAATTTACGTTAGAATATAAGAAGCATTAATTAATTATAACACATCAAAAACTGTGTTTCTTGCAGCAAATCATGAGCAAGTCAAAAAGTAAAATAAGTGCAAATCTTAAAATTATAAGGTTAATCAATATTGGGCCTGACATTGTCAGATTGTGGTTCACTGTCTAGTTAATATCTATAATGGGTTGGAAAAAAAAGTAATTTCAGGATATTATGAAATATGTGACAACATGGCAGTCATCTTCACAAGTCAAGGGTTTAATATATTGATTCGTTACTGCGAGGTAACGAATCAGTAACCCTTGACTTGTGAAGATGCATGGCAGTGTGCTACACGTGTCTTTGAAAGTTATATGTACCTTAATCTCAGTGCAGTTAATCAACTCGCTCATATTTAAATACACAGCACATACAGTAATTATCCTACAGTTAATATTTGACTTTTACTGGCTTTTTATAATTTTGATTATTTTACCGTGCTAGAAAAACGTCAGATATTTTGGACTACCTTTTGATTAAATCTATTATCCTATAGCTTCAAATCTACACATCCTGCAATCATAATTCCTGTTCAGAATGTGGCAACTATGACATCATTTAGTTGGAAGAGAAAGTTAGGAGAAAAAGTCTCCAAGAAACTGTCACAGAGTTTTGAAGACAACAGCAAAGATCACCATGACAACCTAGAGGAAGTAGACTGGCTGACTGTGGTGCCTAAGAGGAAGGTCATCTGTCTGGAAGATGGACGGACAAAAAGTTCTCGATTAAAACAGGAGGGGAGTCTACTGGCCGAATCAGAGAGGTACATGTAGATCAAGTGAGGACCAAAAGTTACATACCTCCGTGTGTAACTCAGGGGTATACAGCACACATAGAATATTGTACACACACATAAAATAATACACACACATAGAATATATACTGTACACACATAGAATATATACTGTACACACATAGAATACTGTACACACATAGAATACTGTACACACATAGAAAACTGTATATACACATAGAATACTGTACACACACATAGAATACTGTACACACACATAGAATACTGTACACACATAGAATACTGTACCCACATAGAATATATACTGTACACACATAGAATATTGTACATACATAGAATACTGTACATACATACATAGAATACTGTATACACACATAGAATACTGTACACACATAGAATACTGTACACACACATATAATACTGTACACACACATAGAATGCTGTACACACATAGAATGCTGTACACACATAGAACACTGTACACACATAGAATACTGTACATACATAGAATACTGTACACACATATAGAATACTGTACACACACATAGAATACTGTATATACACACATAGAATACTGTACACACACATAGAATACTGTACACACACATAGAATGCTGTACACACATAGAATGCTGTACACACATAGAACACTGTACACACATAGAATACTGTACATACATAGAATACTGTACATACATACATAGAATACTGTATACACACACATAGAATACTGTACACACACAGAATACTGTACACACACATAGAATACTGTACACACACATAGAATACTGTACACACACATAGAATACTGTACACACACATAGAATACTGTACACACATAGAACACTGTACACACATAGAACACTGTACACACATAGAATACTGTACATACATAGAATACTGTACATACATACATAGAATACTGTATACACACACATAGAATACTGTACACACACAGAATACTGTACACACACATAGAATACTGTACACACATAGAATACTGTACACACACATAGAATACTGTACACACACATAGAATGCTGTACACACATAGAATACTGTACACACATAGAATACTGTACAGACATAGAATACTGTACACACACATAGAATACTGTACACACACACATATAATACTGTACTCACATATAGAATACTGTACACACACATAGAATACTGTATACACATACATAGAATATTGTATACACACATAGAATACTGTACACACATAGAATACTGTACACACATAGAATACTGTACACACACATAGAATACTGTACACACACATAGAATATTGTATATACACATAGAATACTGTACACACACACATAGAATACTGTACACACACATAGAATACTGTACACACACACACACATAGAATACTGTACACACATATAGAATACTGTACACACACATAGAATACTGTATATACACACATAGAATACTGTATATACACACATAGAATACTGTACACACACACATAGAATACTGTACAAACATATAGAATACTGTACACACACATAGAATACTGTATACACATACATAGAATATTGTATACACACATAGAATACTGTACACACATAGAATACTGTACACACATAGAATAATGTACACATACATAGAATACTGTACACATACATAGAATACTGTGCACACATAGAATACTGTACACACATAGAATACTGTACACACACATAGAATACTGTATATACATAGAATACTGTACACACATAGAATACTGTACACACATAGAATACTGTACACACACATAGAATACTGTACACACATAGAATACTGTACACACATAGAATATTGTACACACATAGAATACTGTACACACACATAGAATACTGTAGACACACATAGAATACTGTACACACATAGAATACTGTACATACATAGAATATTGTACATACATAGAATACTGTACACACATAGAATACTGTACACACATAGAATATATACTATACACACATAGAATATATACTGTACACACATAGAATATTGTACACACACATAGAATACTGTATATACATAAAATAATGTACACACACATAGAATGATGTACACACATAGAATACTGTATACACACATAGAATACTGTACACACACATAGAATACTGTACACACATAGAATACTGTACACACACATAGAATACTGTATATACATAGAATACTGTACACACATAGAATACTGTACACACATAGAATACTGTACACACACATAGAATACTGTACACACATAGAATACTGTACACACATAGAATATATACTATACACACATAGAATATATACTGTACACACATAGAATATTGTACACACACATATAATACTGTATATACATAAAATAATGTACACACACATAGAATGATGTACACACATAGAATACTGTATACACACATAGAATACTGTACACACACATAGAATACTGTACACACATAGAATACTGTACACACACATAGAATACTGTATATACATAGAATACTGTACACACATAGAATACTGTACACACATAGAATACTGTACACACACATAGAATACTGTACACACATAGAATACTGTACACACATAGAATATTGTACACACATAGAATACTGTACACACACATAGAATACTGTAGACACACATAGAATACTGTACACACATAGAATACTGTACACACATAGAATATTGTACATACATAGAATACTGTACACACATAGAATACTGTACACACATAGAATATATACTATACACACATAGAATATATACTGTACACACATAGAATATTGTACACACACATAGAATACTGTATATACATAAAATAATGTACACACACATAGAATGATGTACACACATAGAATACTGTATACACACATAGAATACTGTACACACACATAGAATACTGTACACACACATAGAATACTGTACACACACATAATACTGTACACACACATAGAATATATACTTTACACACATAGAATATTGTACACACACATAGAATACTGTACACACATAGAATACTGTACACATATAGAATATTGTACACACACATAGCATGCTGTACACACACATAGAATGATGTACATGCATACTTAAATATACCATACCGTGTGTTTGAAGTTCAATTTTTTATTCTCTCTTGATTTGATACATCACTATTTAGAGACATCTTAAATTGGTAGTAGACCAAAGATCTAATTTTAAATCTCATTAATTTAATCTTTTGATTTGTTCACTTAATAAGCTTTGTAAGTGTTTAGTATTGATATTTGGAGGCAATCACTGGGATGCCATTTCTGTTTATAAATACAGGGAGATTATTTCTATTTATTTATACTGGAATGTCATTTCTATTTATAGATACTGGGAGGCCATTTCTAAATGGGAGGAGGCACTTGCACTGACCCCCGAGGATGAAACTCTCCATGAAATGAGAGCTCAGGTTTATGTGCAAACTTGTTTTTCCATGTAATGAAAAATATATTTTCTGATACTAAAGTTACAGCAAGTTCTGGTTATATGTATTACATGAACATGAAATTTCTTATCATTTCTTCATATATAATTTCTAAATGATGAGCATAACTTTTTGCTCATACAAGAGTTTGTAAAAATACTTTGAAATTATTTTATGGGAGCTGAATTATCGTGAATTTCAAATACAATTAGATGCACAATTTCCAGCAAAATTGTAAATTCTTAATTGGCAATCAACAATATTGGCCCCCATATATTTAGATTATACCCCAGAGTTTTTAAACTTTGACAGAGTTACCTGCTCCTGAGTGAAGTTTACCCAGCAGTCCAAGCTGCAGTCAAGTGCACAGAAGTCAACCCATTGTGGTGGATGGGTCATCAGACTCTGGGACGTGCACAGCTGGGTATGGGAGATGTTGCCATGGTAATGATCATACATGAAATAGAATAAATTAGGCTACCTGCCCTCCACATCCACTAATATGATTTTGTTGTGAAAAACTTTAAATTATGTGGTGATTCATTTCACAACTCACAATGACATCACTCTGATATACAATGTTGACATCACAATGCAAATCTGGCTTATTTGATTGAAGAAACATTAATGGCTGATCCAGCTTGTTGATCGACTGCCAAACAGAGGTCTTAAACGGACATGGGAGATGACAATAATACTTTTAAATCACATCTATTTGGGACTTAATTTCACTACCTTTTGTAATAAGAATGTTGATTCTCTATATTTCGTATTTCAGGCTGTAAAAAGTTTCTCCAGAGCTATCCATCTTTACCCTGCTGATGAAGAACTGTGGAAGGAAGATTTGTTTTGGGCTAAATCCCTTCTAGACCAGCATCACAGAATGCAGGCTGAACTATCCACTGAGAAAGAGGGTTGTACAGTCACTGAAATCTCTGATCCACCCCCCAAACTGACTGCCGTCTGTACTGCCTCTCACAATTTAACAGAAAGTTCAGATTCATCATCCACATCAGATGACATTAACCCTCCTCCAGATGTTATGTGTGATTCTTTTTCTCAAACATCAACTGACAAAAAAGAACTTAAACACATGTCGGAAAATTCAAGTGACGTAGTGTCAAATGTTGTATGTGTTCAAGGAATGAACCAAGAGAACTCTCAGAGTCCTGAAGACATTAAAGAAACTAAAAAGTTGCCTCATAATTATGTCAGAATGAGGCATCATCTATGCTATAAACCGCAAAATTGATTTTGGTGTTTTTCTTGAACTTTCATTTGCTCAAATTAAGAATGTAAGAGACAAGTTATCAGCTCAAACGTTATCAGGTTTTCCTTTTTTTAGGTCATCTGAGTTACTCAGGTGATCTATTGCCATCCATGCCTTCTGTAGTCATTGAAACCTTAATATTTTCAACTTCTCAGAGACTACTGGACCATTTTGTCACAAAAACTGATGTGTTATATCGTTAGGGGTAGTGGAACAAAACTTGTGAACTAGCGGCCCTCCTGTGAATTTCATGGTCACTAGCTGCCCTCTAGGGAAATTCGTGGTCACTAGCGACCCTCTTGTGAATTTCTTGGTCACTAGCTGCCCTCTAGGGAAATTCGTGGTCACTAGCGACCCTCTTGTGAATTTCTTGGTCACTAGCTGCTCTCTTGGGACTCAGTACTTGTGTACTTGGTATTCTACTACAATCAGGCAGATTGTATGAATTTGAAAACAATGACAGGGATCCTAGAGTGATACATTATATTACCTGACAAAAACAGACACAGATATCATACATTGTAAGCTGTAGGGAGAATAAACCTCTGAGATCTGAGTAAAGGTCAAAGACATATTAATCTAAAGTCTAAATGTTTGTCACTGGTATGCTTCAAATGATTCCATGTTGCAAAAGATGCCTCTAAAGGTCACTAGTCAAGGTCACTCAGTAATTAAATGAAACAGGATGCCACAACTTAAATCATTATTCCCGTGAGACAATGCCTCAATCCATTGTGTGATGTGCTTGTTAAATCTTTGCAATACTGCATAATATGTATTTATATCTAGAAACAAAATAATTACTCATATTGTTATATAGCTTCATTTTATGAAAAAACAAGAGTACCGTGAACGTTACATAGTATACGCCCATAAAAATGCTTACATAAGGTGTTTTCTTAAAGCCATAATTTGTAGAACTTTGTTTCAGGTATTATCAACCATCATCAGACTGTGACATGCTTTCTTTTCATGATATGAATATTTCCTAAAAATGGACTAAGTTCTTTAAAATTGAAGAAAATCAAAATCCTTGTCACATGCACATCATCCATACCCATACAAATGAGACTGTAAAATAAGGAATTCTTCTCTTGAAAACTGTAGAAGGATGAATAAAAGACAAATCATGTACTCTCTCTGCAATATTTCCTCAAAACTGACTATGTTCAACAACCTGTAATTTTCTCAAAAATTGAAGAAAATCAAAATCCTTGCCACATGCACATCTTCCATACAAATACTCTGTAAAATAAGAAGGCCCTCACTTGAAAACTGTGGCAGGAAAAACAGACAAAGCATGTACTCTCTATGTAAGAATTCCTCAAAACTAAGTTCAATAACCTGATTAAAATCCTTGCCACATGCACATTTTCAATACCTATAGAAACACTCTGTAAAATAAGAAGCTAGGTTCTCACAAGTTCGAAAACTGAGGGAGGAGTTCACTGAACAAATCATGTACTCTCTTTGCAATATTTTCTCAAAACGGACTAAGATCAACCGCCTGTAATTTTTTCAAAAATTGAAGAAAATCAAAATCCTTGTCGCATGCACATCTTCAATATCCATACACTCTGTAAAACAAGATAGTCCTCACTTGAAAATTGTGGGTCAGGAGTTGCAAATACCCTCCATATAACAATTTAATTTTCAAAAAAGGGGCAAAACTCCTGCAAGAGAAGTCAAAATAGATTAAAATTGCAATAAGATCTAGAGTGATCCACAAAGAAGCTACATAGCAAGTTTCAGCTTGAAATGTGTCAGAGAAATGAAATTAGAAACAGAAAACCCCAAAGGGAGGTACAGACATCGCTGTACCACAATACATCCTGCCTAAAGACAGGTTTATAAATATGATTGATTGATTGAATATTGTCTAACGTCCCCCTCAAGAATTTTTCACTCATATAGAGACAAAATTGGGTTACTGCATTACTCTCTTACATGTGATGGGATTACCGCCTTAAAACAGGGTGTTTTTTTTTTAATAAATGCCATTTTAAGTTTTATTGACACGATTTTAAGCTGCAATTTACATTTCTCTACAGATACACAAATTAACAAAGTCTGTTGATTCTAGGACTCAAATCTACAAGAGCCCCAAAAAAGGTTTATACCATATATGGCCATATCATCTTAAAGGAGCATGGACACAATTTGTGCTGAAAATTTTCAAATTTTATTTTTCCATTTTGAATGTTTAGAATGCTTAACTTATAAGGCATTTCTAATGGTCAGCAAAAATTTGCATGTCAGTTGTCGAGGTACATGGGAGATGCAGAGCTCACAATTCATTGTAATGTAAACGAGGCTCGTGTCGTGTTTTTGATTACGTAGGTTAAATATACTAGTAAAAGCTCGTTTAAAGAGGAGTTTTCAATTTACAAGTTAATTCTGGACACAATTGAATAGTTTCTAGTGTTTAGCACAAATCATTTTGTTTTACACATACTATTTTCTTTTAAGCGATCTATATGTAGACAAAAACATGGCACGAGCCTTGTTTACACAACAAAGAATTGTGAGTGCTGTATCTCACTTGTAACTCAAACTGATATTCAAATTTTGGCTGACCATTAGGAATACTTTAGTTAAGCATTGTAAACAATAAAAATGGAAAAATAAGATTTTCAGCTTAATCATGTCCATGCCCCTTTAATTATAGGTCACAGTGACCTTGATTTAGAGCGGGACACACCTACCTAAGATGCATTAACTGACCAAGTCTGATGATTCTAGAACAAATAATTGTCCAGTTATGAGTCAGACAGATGAGGATTTGACTTGGTCATGCAGTGCCCAGGTCTCACTGGCATGGAGCATAGATGATATTATTATCATTATAATATATACACTCGACCACGGGTCTTGTACGACAGGTGGCATGGTGTCAGGACCGATAACAGCTCCTTGCATGCACAACTTCTTCCAAGCGGTCTTCACACACAGTGGTTGCAAGGTCACAGCCACCAGCTGCAGAAAACATGTCTCCGAGGTAGCAGAAGAAACCTACAACCTCCAACTTGGACATCACTCTGTGGCCTGCCATCAAGAGGTAGAACCGTTCCCTTGTACCTTGAGCATCTAAAGTCAAGGTCCACAAACAGGCGCATGAGCCCACTGCATTTCTTAATTGTGCACCCAGTGCTTGCAGCCATTGCAGAAAATACTGTTGCTGCCTACACCTGTACGACAGACAGCACATGGGAAGCTGCCCGAGTCCTGAAGTAGGTCAAGACTTGTACCGCAGATCACGATCTTGGTTTTGCCCGGATTCACTCTCAGTCCTTTCCTTTCCATAGCTTCCAAGTCAGGGGCCTCTTAACACATTCATCCAATGAGTCAGCAATGATAACCAGGTCATCTGCATATAGATCCTGCCAGGGAACACCAGTGCAAAATTCGCGTGAAAGAGCCTCAAGCATGATGATGAAAAGCAGAGGGCTGAGTACTGACCCCTGATGGACTCCGACCTTCACAGCAAACTCCTCACTGTAGCCGTCACCAATGTGAACACAGCTACGAGCATTGACATACATCCCCTGCACCAGATGCACAATCCACTCTTCCACACCAAGTTTTCTCAGTGCCCATCTGATCACCTCCCAAGGAACATGGTCAAATGCCTTTTCAAGGTCCACGAACGCCATATAGAGCCGTTTGTTTACTGTAGGATATTTTTCTTGTAGCTGCCGAACCACAAATATTGCATCAGTTGTACCTCTGCCAGGGACGAAGCCTAAATGGGAGTCATCAATTGTCACCAACTGCCTAATGAGGCTGTCCACAATCCTCTCCAGGACTTTCATGACTTGTTCCTGTCCAGAACATCACCCTTGCCCATGTAGAGGCAGACCCTCGGAGCAGGAAACATCATGTCAATACCAATAGGAATATAATGGAATGATCTGCACTCAACATCACACAATATTAAAATCTCTAAAATTTCGTTGTTCATGTAAACAATTGTTGCAGGTTGTCCTTTCAGGTCAGAGTTACCTATCACTATCACAGAGTAAGAAGTTGTAGATTTATGTAGAAGACACTGGAACCTATCACTATCACAGAGTAAGAAGTTGTACATTTATGTAGAAGACACATGAACCTATCACAGAGTAAGAAGATGTAGAAGACACAGGAACCTATCACTATCAAAGAGTAAGAAGTTGTAGATTTATGTAGGAGACATAGGAACCTATCAATATCACAGAGTAAGAAGTTGTAGATTTATGTATAAGACACAGGAACCTATCACAGAGTAAGAAGTTGTAGATTTATGTAGGAGACACTGGAACCTATCACTATCACAGAGTAAGAAGTTGTAGATTTATGTAGAAGACACAGGAACCTATCACAGAGTAAGAAGTTGTACATTTATGTAGAAGACACAGGAACCTATCACTATCACAGAGTAAGAAGTTGTAGATTTATGTAGAAGACACAGGAACCTATCACTATCACAGAGTAAGAAGATGTAGAAGACACAGGAACCTATCAATATCACAGAGTAAGAAGTTGTAGATTTATGTAGATGAC